>NC_081573.1:23210269-23211493 GCF_022355385.1 Mustela nigripes
GGGGTAAATACCCAGTAGTGCAATTGCAGGGTCATAGGGAAATTCTAGTTTTAATTTCTTGAGGAAACTCCACACTGTTCTCCAAAGAGGCTACACCAACTTGCATTCCCACCAACAGTGGAAGAGGGTTCCCCTTTCTCCACATCCTCTCCAACACATGTTGTTTCCTGTCTTGCTAATTTTGGCCATTCTAACTGGTGTAAGGTGATATCTCAATGTGGTTTTAATTTGAATCTCCCTGGTGACTAGTGATGATGAACATTTTCTCATGTGTCTGAGAGCCATTTGTATGTCTTCATTGGAAAATTGTCTGTTCATATCTTCTGCCCATTTTTTGATATGATAATCCGTTTTGTGTGTGTTGAGTTTGAGGAGTTCTTTATAGATCCTGGATATCAACCTTTTGTCTATACTGTCATTTGCAAATATCTTCTCCCACTCCGTGGGTTGCCTCTTTGTTTTCTTGACTGTTTCCTTTGCTGTGCAGAAGCTTTTCATTTTGATGAAGTCCAAGAAATTTATTTTGGGTTTTGTTTCCTTTGCCTTTGGAGACATATTTTGAGAGAAGTTGCTGAGACTGATATCGAAGAGATTACTGCCTATGTTCTCCTCTAGGATTCTGATGGATTCCTGTCTCACGTTGAGGTCTTTTATCCATTTTGTGTTTATCTTTGTGTATGGTGTAAGAGAATGGTCGAGTTTCATTCTTCTACATACAGCTGCCCAGTTTTCCCAGCACCATTTATTGAAGAGACTGTCTTTTTTCCACTGTATATTTTTTCCTGCTTTGTAGAAGATATTTTGTCCATAGAGTTGAGGGTCCATATCTGGGCTCTCTACTCTGTTCCACTGGTCTATGTGTCTGTTTTTATGCCAGTCCATGCTGTCTTGGTGATCTCAGCTTTGTAGTAAAGCTTGAAATCAGGTAACGTGATGCCCCCAACTTTATTTTTGTTTTTCAACATTTTCTTAGTGATTCGGGGTCTCTTCTGGTTCCATACAAATTTTAGGATTATTTGTTCCAGCTCTTTGAAGAATACTGGTGGAATTTTGATTGGAATGGCATTAAAAGTATAGATTGCTCTAGGCAGTATAGACATTTTAACAATGTTTATTCTTCTGATCCAAGAGCATGGTATGGTCTTCCATCTTTTTGCGTCTTCTTCAATTTCTTTCATGAGTGTTTTGTAGTTCCTCGAGTACAGATCCTTTACCTCTTTGGTT
>NC_081573.1:23226493-23430361 GCF_022355385.1 Mustela nigripes
GTCAGGTGTTTGCAATCTTTAGATAAGCTATCTAGCTGATCTCCGGCTAGCTGAAGCAGTCTCAGCTTGCTACTTCTCCGCCATCTTGACTCCTCCCCCCATCTTTTTTTTTTTTTTTTTTTCCCTTTCCTGGTTGGTTTTCTGGGGGAGGGGCCTGCCACGTGGTTTTTCTGTCAATGATGTTCTCTGAGTTAAGTCCTCCCAGCCCCCTCAAGGGTTTGGGCTCTGAAACTGGTTTTTTCAGGCTTTTGTTCTCTGGAGGTTTTTATGTTTGTTCACTTTTGTTTTTCTCTCTTGCCTTGACCGCTTTTAATGGTTTTTGTAGGTTTAGAGGAAAGCAAACTCCACCCTGACCTCCCCCTCAGAGAGAAACCTCAGTCTGGCTGCAGAGCCCAAATAAATCCCCCCTTGGCCGCTGGCAGAGCAGGTTCTGAGTCGTGGCCCCTGCGGACACAGGATTTTTTGCTTGTACCCAAAACCATGGCAGCAGCGACTGTCTGGGCAGCTCCAGACTGCCAGAGAGGTTCCAAACAGTGATAGCACACTGAGATTTTCCCGCTGGCCCAGGCTGGGAGTGCCTGGTCTTTCCAGGTCTGAGAGCACCCAGCTGGCGCCTGTGCACACCTCTCTCAGGGAAGGGCGCAGGGCACGACTTGGACTCTGATGGCAAGGCAGAACACTTGCCTGGGGACTGCAAAAAGGCTGTGCTTCTATTGGCTGGCAAGGCTCCCAGCCCCTCACAGGAGCCAGGCCCCATGTGCTCTCAGGTGTGTTGGTGGCACAGGGACCAAGACCTGGTTTCTCCACCGCACTCTTTCTGGCTCTGCACCAGGGGTAGCTGTCCTGGGTCTGGAGACTTAAGCCCCTGTCCCTACCACCCTGATTCCCACAATTTCCCTCCATTGATCCTTTGCTCTTTTTGAGTGCTTTCTACCAGACTCCTGAGTTAATGCTGGTCCCCAGATGCAGGGCACTCTCATATTGGGATATTACTTTCCAATGGGTCACCTCTGGTGGCTCCCTCCCCCTTTTGTGTATCTTCCTATATCAGTCCGACTTTCCCACTCTGCTTTACCTGCCCTTTGGCATCTTCTGCTCTGGTAGAGATCCAGACGTGTATAATTCTGATCTCAGGCTGATTTCGTGGGTGATCGGAGTTCTTCGGAGGGTAATAAGCTCACTTTAGGGTACAGGTTGAAAGGGCGCCTCCTCCTACTTCCCCGCCGTCTTGTCTCTAAAATTTTTTTATAAACATATAATGTATTATTAGCCCCAGAGGTACAGGTCTGTGAATTATCAGACTTACACATTTCACATCACTCACCATAGCACACAACCTCCCCAATGTCCATAACCCTACCACCCTCTCCCTACCCCCCTCCCCTAGGCAGCCCTCAGTTTGTTTTGTGAGATTAAGAGTCTCTTATGGTTTGTCTCCCTCCCGATCCCATCTTGTTTCATTTATTCTTTTCCTATACCCCAAACCCCCCACGTTGCATCTCCACTTCCTCATATCAGGGAGATCATGTGTTGTCTTTCTCTGCTCAGCATAATACCCTCTAGTTCCATCCACGTCATCGCAAATGGCAATATTTCATTTCTTTTGAAGGTTGCAATATATCTATATCTATATCTATATCTATATCTATATCTATATCTATATCATCTATATCTATATCTATATCTATATCATCTATATATCTATATATATCTCACATCTTCTTTATCCATTCATCTGTTGATGGACATCTACGTTCTTTCCATAGTTTGGCTATTGTGGACATTGCTGCTAGAAACATTCGGGTGCGTGTGCCCCTTCGGATCACTACGTTTGTATCTTTAGGGTAAATACCCAGTAGTGCAATTGCTGGGTTCTAGTGTAGCTCTATTTTCAACTTTTTGAGGAACCTCCATGCTGTTTTCCAGAGTGATTGCACTAGCTTGCATTCCCACCAATAGTGGGAATGTCCACATCCTCGTCAGCATCTGTCATTTCCTGACTTGTTAATTTTAGCCATTCTGACTGGGGTGAGGTGGTATTTCATTGTGGTTTTGATTTGTATTTCCCTGATGCTGAGTGACGTGGAGCACTTTTGCATGTGTCTGTTTGGCCATCTTTGCAGAAATGTCTGTTCAGGTCCTCTGCCCATTTCTTGATTGGATTCTTTGTTCTTTGGTTGTTGAGTTTGATAAGCTCTTTATAGATTTTGGATATTAGCCCTTTATCTGATATGTCGTTTGCAAATATTTTCTCCCATTCTGTCAGTTGTCTTTTGGTTTTGTTAACTGTTTCCTTTGCTGTGCAAAAGCTTTTGATCTTGATGAAATCCTAATAACTATTAGGATTATTTTTGCCCTTGCTTCCCTTGCCTTTGATGATGTTCCTAGGAAGAAGTTACTGTGGCTGAGGTCGAAGGGGTTGCTGCCTGTGCACTCCTCAAGGATTTTGATGGATTCCTTTCTCACATTGAGGTGCTTCATCCATTTTGAGTCTATTTTCGTGTGTGGTGTAAGGAAATGGTCCATTTTCATTTTTCTGCATGTGGATGTCCAATTTTCCCAACATCATTTGTTGAAGAGACTGTCTTTTTCCATTGGACATTCTTTCCTGCTTTGTCACAGTATAGTTGACCATAGAGTTGAGAGTCTATTACTGGGCTCTCTATTTTATTCCACTGATCTATATGCCTGTTTTTGTGCCAGTACCATACTGTCTTGATGATGACAGCTTTTTAATAGAACTTAAAGTCTGGAATTGTGATGCCACCAACTTTGGCTTTCTTTTTTTAATATTCCTCTGGGTATTCGAGGTCTTTTCTGGTTCCATATAAATCTTAGGATTATTTGTTCCATTTCTTTGAAAAAAAATGGATGGTATTTTGATAAGGATTGCATTAAACATGTAGATTGCTTTAGGCAGCATACACATTTTCACAATATTTGTTCTTCCAATCCATGAGCATGGAATATTTTTCCATTTCTTTGTGTCTTCCTTAATTTCTTTCATGAGTACTTTATAGTTTTCTGAGTAGAGATTCTTTGCCTCTTTGGTTACGTTTATTCCTAGGTATCTTATGGTTTTGGGTGCAATTGCAAATGGGATCAACTCCTTAATTGCTCTTTCTTCTGTCTTCCTGTTGGTGTAAAGAAATACAACTGATTTCTGTGCATTGATTTTATATACTGACACTTTACTGAATTCCTGTACAAGTTCTAGCAGATTTGGAGTGGAGTCTTTTGGGTTTTCCATATATAGTATCATATCATTTGCAATGAGTGAGAGTTTGATTCTTCTTTGCCAATTGGATGCCTTTAATTTCTTTTTGTTGTCTGATTGCTGAGGCTAGGACTTCTAGTACTATGTTGAATAGCAGTTGTGATAATGAACATCCTTGGTGTGTTCCTGACCTTAGTGAAAAAGCTTTCAGTTTTTCTCCATTGAGAATGATATTTGCAGTGGTTTTTTCATAGATGGCTTTGATAATATTGAGGTATGTGCCCTCTATCCCCACACTTTGAAGAGTTTTGATCAGGACGGGATGCTGTACTTTGCAAATGCTTTTTCAGCATCTATTGAGAGTATCATATGGTTCTTGTTCTTTCTTTTATTAATGTATCGTATCACACTGATTTGCGGATGTTGAACCAACCTTGCACCCCTGGAATAAATCCCACTTGGTCGTGGTGAATAATCCTTTTAATGTACTGTTGGATCCTATTGGCTAGTATTTTGGTGAGAATTTTGGCATCTGTGTTCATCAAGGATGTTGGTCTGTAATTTTCTTTTATGATGGGATCCTTGTCTGGTTTTGGGATCAAGGTGATGCTCACTTCATAAAATGAGTTTGGAAGTTTTCCTTCCATTTCTATTTTTTGGTACAGTTTCAAAAGAATAAGAATTAATTCTTTTTTTTTTAATTTTTTAACTTTAATGTTCTTCAATTTATAAAATCTATCAGGACCTATTGGCATTTTGAGCCATGTTGTAAGAGGATGCATTTCACGGTTATTCATATGTTCTCATGACAACATGATTTAAAAAAAAAATTATTTATTTATTTGACAGAGAGAGAAAGGGAGCACAAGCAGGGGGAGGGGAGCAGCAGCGGGAGAGAGAGAAGCAGGCTCCCCGCTAAGCAGGGAGCCCACTCATGACCTAAGAATTAATTCTTATTTAAATGTTTGGTAGAATTCCCCTGGGAAGCCGTCTGGCCCTGGGCTCTTTTTTGTTGGGAGATTTTTGATGACTGCTTCAATGTCCTTACTGGTTATGGGCCTGTTCAGGTTTCCTATTTCTTCCTGGTTCAGTTGTGGTAGTTTATATGTCTTTAGGAATGCATCCATTTCTTCCAGATTGTCAAATTTGCTGGCATATAGTTGCTAATAATATGTTCTTATAATTGTTTGTATTTCTTTGGTATTGGTTGTGATCTCTTCTCTATAATTCATGATTTTATTAATTTGGGTCCTTTCTCTTTTCTTTTTGATAAGTCTGGCCATGTTTATCAATCTTATTAATTCTTTTAAAGAACCACCTCCTAGTTTCGTTGATTTGTTCCACTGCTTTTTTTTTTTTTTTTCTATTTCATTGATTTCTGCTCTGATCTTTATTATTTCTCTTCTCCTGCCGGGTTTAGGGTTTCTTTCTTGTTCTTTCTCCAGCTCCTTTAGGTGTAGGGTTAGGTTGTGAATTTGAGACCTTGTTTCTTGAGAAAGGCTTGTGCTGCTATATATTTTCCTCTCAGGACTGCCTTCACTGTGTCCCACAGATTGTCAACCAGTGTGTTTTCTTTATCATTTATTTCCATGAATTTTTTCAATTCTTCTTTAATTTCCTGGTTGACCCATTTATTCTTTAGAAGGATGCTCTTTAGTATCCACGTATTTGGGTTCTTTCCAAATTTCCTCTTGTGATTGAGTTCTAGCTTCAGAGCATTGTGGTCTGAAAATATGCAGGGAATGATCCCACTTTTTTGATACCAGTTGAGACCTGATTTATGACCCAGGATGTGATCTATTCTGGAGATGTTCCATGTGCACTAGAGAAGAATGTGTATTCTGTTGCTTTGGGATGAAATGTTCTGAATATATCTGTGATGTCCATCTGGTCCAGTTTGTCATTTAAGGCCTTTATTTCCTTGCTGATCTTTTGCTTGGATGATCTGTCCATTTCAGTGAGGGGAGTGTTAAAGTCCCCTACTATTATTGTATTATTGTCAATGTGTTTCTTTGATTTTGTTATTAATTTGTTTATGTAGTTAGCTGCTCCCATGTTAGGGGCATAGATATTTAACATTGTTAGATCTACTGTTAGACCCTTGGAGTATTATATATTGTCCTTTCTCATCTCTTATTATAGACTTTGGCTTAAAATCTAATTTATCTGATACAAGGATTGCCACCCCTGCTTTCTTCTGATGTCCATTAGCATGGTAAATTCTTTTCCGCCCCCTCACTTTAAATCTGGAGGTGTTTTGGGGTCTAAAATGAGTTTTGTGTAGACAGCATATTGATGGGTTTTGGTTTTTTATCCATTTTTTATCCATGTCTTTTGATTGGGGCAATTAGCCCACTTACCTTCAGGGTAACTACTGAGAGATATGAATTTAGAGCCATTATATTGCCTATAAGGTGACTGTTATTGTATATTATCTCTGTTCCTTTCTGATCAACTACTGTTAGCTTCTCTCTTGCTTAGAGGACCCCTTTCAGTATTTCCTGTAGACCTGGTTTGGCGTTTACAAATTCTTTTAGTTTTTGTTTGTCCTGGAAGCTTTTTATCTCTACTCCTATTTTCAATGTTAGACTAGCTGGATATAGTATTCTTGGCTGCATGATTTTCTCGTTTAGTGCTCTGAATATATCATGCCAGTTCTTTATGGCCTGCCAGGTCTCTCTGGATAAGCCTGTTGCCAATCTAATATTTTTACCATTGTATGCTACAGACTTCTTGTCCCAGGCTGCTTTCAGGATTTTCTCTTTGTCGCTAAGACTTGTAAATTTTACTATTAGATGATGGGGCGTGGGCCTATTCTTATTGATTTTGAGGGGAGTTCTCTGTGCCTCCTGGATTTTGATGCTTGTTCCCTTTGCCATATTAAAGAAATTCTCTAATAATTCTCTCCAATATACCTTCTGCTCCCCTCTCGCTTTCTTCTTTTTCTGGAATCCCAATTATTCTAATGTTCTTTCATCTTATGGTATCACTTATCTCTCGAATTCTCCCTTTATGGTCTAGTAGTTTTTGTCTCTCTTTTGCTCAGCTTCTTTATTCTCTGTCATTTGGTCTTCTGTATCAATAATTCTCTCTCCTGCCTCATTTATCCTAGCAGTAAGAGACTCCATTTTTGATTGCACCTCATTAATAGCTTTTTTAATTTCAACGTGGTTAGATTTTAGTTCCTTTATTTCTCCAGAAAGGGCTTTTATTTCTCCAGACAGGGTTTCTTTAATATTTTCCATGCCTTTTTCAAGTCTGAATAGCACCTTGAGAATCGTCATTCTGAACTCTAGATCTCACATACTACCAGTGTCCATATTGATTAGGTCCCTGGCCTTCGGTACTGCCTTT
This sequence comes from Mustela nigripes, assembly GCF_022355385.1. Classification (NCBI taxonomy): domain Eukaryota; kingdom Metazoa; phylum Chordata; class Mammalia; order Carnivora; family Mustelidae; genus Mustela; species Mustela nigripes. Next base: position 23,233,065 of record NC_081573.1, read on the forward strand.
GTGTGTGTGTGTGTGTGTGTGTGTGTGTGTGTGTATGTGTGTGTGAATTTTCCACCTAGTCATTTCATCCAGATAAGAATATATGAAGGAGTGAATAAAATACTAAAAGGGTGACAAAGACCCCAGTAAAATGTGTTTTAACCAAATCAGAAGAGATTCCAAATTGTGGGGGGAAGAAAGGGGGTAAAAAGAAGTTCAGAGAAAATAAATAAATAAATTAATTAATAATTTTAAAAAGAAAAATATATATATGTTAGACTGCTGAATAGAACAGGGTCACCCACTTAATTTGGGGTATATTTTGGTGTCTTAGAGGAAACTACCTCCCAAAATTTTAAAGAATGAAAACACTAAGGGTAAACACGGTGAAGAAATGGAATGACTATAAGATGAAAAAAAAATTTTCTTTTTGATTTCTAAAAAAGGAGTTGATAAGTTGGTTGGGAGAATAAAGAAAAAGAAAGTGGAGAGAATATGCTCAGGCTGGAGACTAGAACAAAGCCCTGTGCTAGATTTAGGTTATATTTTGATCTTTTAAAGGTTATATCCCAAATTTTTTTAGAAGAAAAAACCCTATGTGTATACAAGAAATAAAGTTAGATACAATGAAGGATAAAATAGGACTACAATAATGAAGGTTCAAAAAAGATTTTTTTGAAAGGTATTGTTAAGATAAACTAGTTAAAAAATGTTAAAAGAGGAAAGGGTAAAAGTTAAAAAATTATCGGAAGAAAAAAATAAAATTAAAAAAATTAATTAACTTTGCAAGACTAAAGAATCATGGGGAGAAAGCCATGAATTCCATGCTTTGCTTTTCCCTCCTCTGGAGTTCCACTGTCGTCTTGGTAAGTGAGCTTGGTCATTGCTGGATTTCTTGTTGATCTTCTGGGGGAGGGGCCTGTTGTAGTGATTCCCAAGTGTCTTAGCCTGAGGTGGAATTGCACCACCCTTACCAGGGGCCAGGCTAAGTAATCCGCTCAGGTTCGCTCAGGTTCGCTTTAGGGAGCTTTTGTTCCCTGAACGCTTTCTGTAGAATTCTGGAGGATGGGAATGAAGATAGCCACCTCCCAATCTCCAGCCCAGAGGAGCCAAGATCTTGGAGCCCCACTCCTCAGTATGCCTTCAGAGAAAAGCATCTCCCATCTCCCTGGCCTCTGGCTGCCCTCTGAGCTCACCCAGCCTGTGACCAAGCATCTCTGTCTCTGGAACACAGCCCTGCCTGGAGTCTCTGAACCACACAGATCCCTGTGCTCTTCCAGGGGAGTCTCCCCAGGTCTTATGGAGTCCCTGCTCACAGAGTGGTGGCCTGTGCCACAGATCACTATTTAAGGTAACCCCAAATTGAGAGCTCACTCCTAGGCTCTGTCTCTGTAGCCAGATTCCCTGCTGTAATACCTGTGAGCTCTGCGACACTCAGACAACCCTGATCTTTCTGTGACCCCATGGGACCTGAGACCATGCTGTTCCCACATGGGCTTCACATCAGCTTAGCCTCTGGAGCGATATCCCTCAGTGGAGCAGACCTTTAAAAGTCCTGATTTTGCGCTCTGTTGCTCCATTGCTTGCCAGGAGCTGGACCTTCCTCCTGTGGTCTATCTTCCCATCGCTTTGGATTCACTTCTCCGCCAGTCCTACCATTCAGAAAGTGGTTGATTTTCTGTTTCTAGAATTGGTGCTCTTCTTCACTTCGATCTCCTGTCAGATTTGTAGGTGTTTGGAATGGTTTGATAAGTTATCTAACTGATCTCCTGCTACCTGATGTCATCTCAGCCTGCTACTTCTTCGCCATCTTGACACCTCCCCTGATTTTCTCTTATTTTTTGTTTCAATTTTTTTTTTTAATTTTCTGCTCTAATTCTTATAATTTATTTTCTTTTGCTTATGTTGGATTTAATTTGCTCTTATTCTGTTTTCCTAAAGTGAAAGCTTATATTACTGATTTTTAGGTCTTTCTTTTTTTCTAATTTATGCTTTCAATACTATAAGTGTCCCTCTAGGTACCACTTTTGCTGCATCCCACAAATTTCAATAAGTTTTGTTTTCACATTCTTTTCATCCTAATATTTTTAAATTTATCTTAAGATTTCTTCTTTGATTCATGTGTTATTTAGAAGTGTGTAGTTTACTTTCCAAATATTTGGGGATTTTCCAGCTATCTTTCTGTCACTAATTTCTAGTTTAATTCCATTGTGGTCTGAGGAAAGACACACTGTAATTTCTATTTTTTAAAATTTGTAAAGGTATAATTTATGGCCCAGAATTTAATCAGTCTTGGTGAATGTTCATGTGTTTGTGTACTCTGCTATTTTTGAATAAAGTGTTGATAAATGTCAATTATATCTTTTTCACTGATCATACTGTTTAGTTCAACTACATGCTTACTGATTTTCTGACTGCTGGATCTATCTATTACTGAGAGTGGGGTGTCTGTGTCTCTAACTCTGATAGTGAATTCACCTATTTCTCCTTGCAGTTCTGTCAGTTTTTGCCTCATGCAGTTTGACACTCTGTTGTTAGGTGTGTAAACATTAAGAATTGTTATGTCTTCTTGGAAAATCAACACCTTTATCATTATGTAATGCCCTTCTTTATCCTTGGTAAATTTCCTTCCTTTGAAGTCAGCTCTGTTTGAAATATAGCTCTTCTGCTTTCTTTTCATCAGTGTTAGCATAGTATACTTTTCTCCATCCATTTACTTTTAATCTAATGTGTCCTTTTATTTAAAGTGGGTATCTTTTAGATAATATATAGTTAAGTAATGTTTTTTGATCCACTCTGCCAATCCCTGTCTTTTAATGGTGCATTTAGACCACTGATCTTCAAAAATGATTATTGATTAGCTGGATTAAAGCCTACCATATCGGTTGCTGTTTTCTATTTGTTGCCTTTATTCTTTGTTTCCATTTTTTCCTACCTTATGTGTTTTTTTTTCCCTAACTGAGCATTTAATATAATTTTATTTTTTTTCCTTTTTTAGCATATCTGCTGCACTTCTTTCTTAACTTTTTTTAGTGGTTGCCCCAGATTTTATAGTACATTTATAACTAATCTGTTTTTTAACAACACCATGCCATTTCATGGGTAGTGAGGATATTTTATAATAACAAAGTTATTCTAATTCCCTCCTCCCATCCCTTTTATCATTGTTGTCATTCATTTCACTTACACATATGTAAGCACATGCACACACACGCAGTACATAAGCACACATAATTGAATACAGTTTTGCTATTATTTTTAACATACTGTTATGTATTGGATCAGTTAGGGATAAGAATAATAAAAGTTGTTATCTTACCCTTATTTCTTTCTAATGATATTTCTTTATATAAATTCAAGTTTCTAATCTATATTAGTTTTCTTCTCTTTAAAAAGTTTTTAACATTTTTTGCAAGTCAGATCTAGTGTCCACAGATCACCTCCATTTCTATCTGTCTGAGAAAACCTTTACTTCACTTTCACTTTTGAAGGGTAATTTCACAAGGTATAGAATTCTAATTTAATAGTTTGTTTTTGTTGTTGTTTTAAGAATTCATTTATTTGACAGAGTGAGACACTGTGAAAGAAGGGAGCAAAAGCAAGGAGAGTTTGAGAGGGAGAAGCAGGCTTCCTGCTGAGCAAGGAACCTGATGCGGGGCTCAATCCCAGGAGTCTGGGATCGTGACCTGAGCCAAAGGCAGACACTAAAGGCTGAGCCATCCAGGCACCCCAGTAGATTTTTTTGGTGTGTGTGTTTGTTTGTTTGTTTGTTTTCCTTAGCACTTTATGTACTTCACTCCACTTTCTTTGTTTGCATGGTTTCTGTATAGAAGTTAGATATGATTCTTACCTCTACTACTTTGATAGGTAAGGTGATTGTTTCCTTTGGTTTCATTAAAGATTTTTTTTGTAATTTCAAAATTATATGCCAAATTTATATGCAGGTTTTTTTTGAACACTTATTCTGCTTGAACTTCCTGGATCTGTGGTCACACACACACACACACACACCCTTATACACATATATAAATATACATACACATATACATATACATACATACATACATATTTTTTCCCTTGATAGCCAGATATGATGTACTGGGGACAAGGAACTGCTGTACACAGGCTGTTCAGTAATGTAGCAGTGAAATGTGGGGTGAGAAGGAACATTCTATAGACTTATGATTAGTTCTGTCTTTTAGTTAGCATGTGCCTCTGGACTGAGACTTCACAAGTTTTCTCATGTACCCCTTGCTACCTCCCTTTAGGTAGAACAGGATGGCTAGAGAGATGAAGTTGAGTATTTCCCTTTCCCCAAGTGGAATGCTAGAACCAGCTGGACCCAGGTATTTTCTTTCATCAGGTCAGTTTGGTTCTTAACACTTAAGAGTGTTGTTCTTATTGTTATGACTATTTTTTTTGATTTATTATTATTATCTTGTATATTATGTCCTCTAAAAGCAAGGCAACACTTTCCTCAGGTGTTTAATGGAAGAGTATTGGTAATCCTGAGGCTAGAGGAAGACTGGGCTAGGTTAGTGGATAGAATAGTGAGGAGGGGGTCTACTGGCACCTTCCATTAAAATCTAACTCTTTGTCAGATGTGACCCTGCTGAGTTTCATTTGCTTCCCACTTCCCATGGTCAAGGATGTGAGAACTTTTGCAAACCTTAGCATTAGAGACACCTACAAGAGCTTTTCAGTAGGGCAGTTGGCTTGATGGGGCTGTAAACCCTTCTTCCTTAGATATTGCTAGTCTTCGATTCACAGAATGTCTGATTGATAGGGAATCTAAACCTCTGGTTGTTCAGGTGGGAAATTCTGAGGCCCAGAGCTGGGGAATGCTTTTCATAGGACCAAGGGTGAGTTTTTAAGAGATATGGGATGAAACACCATTCCTCATTCATCCTTTTCAACCAAATTCACATTCATTTTCCCTCTTTGACATTTTTGACTGGAGATTCCAACTAAAAATAGTGACCCAGTTACAAGCAGTCACTTTGAAACTCAACCTCAGGCATTAGTAGCTGTATTTCTTTTTCTTTTTTTTTTTTTTTTTGGCCTTACTCTGCAGGCGTCATTAACATACGCTTCACTTTGCAGCTGCCTCTGCAGTATCAGAATGATTGAAAACAAAAGAAGATAGCGCTGAGGCATGCCAGGCTTTATCAAAGGATTCTAACAGTATTCCTCTAGCCTGGTGGTTAATTGCTAGATTATCAGCAGCTCTGAAAATCTGAGCCTAAGAGCCTTCTCAGGAGTGGACAGACAATGCCTGAACCAGTCATGAGAGGTGCTCTCACATGTGGGGCCTGGGTGAGATATAAAGCACAGGAGAAAGCAGGCAAAGTGGGGCATTGTAGTGAACCAGCCTGGTCAAGACTTACTATTTTTATCGGACATCTGGCCAGTTTAGCAAAAGCACTGGGCACACAAAGCTGGGTCTTTCTTTCTTTCTTTCTTTCAGCTTTTATTTTAATTCCAGTTAGTTAACATAAAGTCTTATGTTAGTTTCAGGTGTACAATGCAGTTATTCAACAGTTCCATACATCACAGGGTGCTCATCACAACAGACGCACTCCTTATCTCCCTCACCTATTTAACCCATTTCCCTCTCTCCCTCCTCTCTGGTAACCATCAGTTTGTTCTCTATAACTAATAGTCTGTTTCTTGGTGTCTCTCGCTCTCTTTTTTCCCCTTGGCTCATTTGTTTTGTTTCTTAAATGCCACATGTGAATGAAATCATATGGCATTTGTCTTTTCCTGACTGAATTATTTTGCTTAGCATTATATTCTCTAGCTCTATCCATGTCCTTGCAAATGGCAACATTTCATTCTTTTTTATGTATATATATAGATTTTTCTTTTCAATTGTATATATTTATACAATTAAATATTGTATTCATATATATACATATATGTATATATGATATACATATCATACACACACACACACACACACCCCACATCGTTTTTATCCATTCATCTGTTGGTGAATACAAGCTGCTTTCCTATTTTGGCTATTATAGATAGTGCTGCTGTAAACGCAGTGCTGCTGTAAACATCAGGGTGCATGTATCCTTTTGAATTAGTGCTTTTGTATTCTTTGGGTAAATACCCAGTAGTATAATTGCTGGATCATAAGGTAGTTCTATTTTTAACTTTTTCAGGAACCTCCATTCTGTTTTCTAGAGTGGCTACACCAGTTTGCATTCCCATTATCAGTACATGAAAGTTCCTTTTTCTCCACATCCTCACCAACACTTGTTGTTTCTTGTGTTGTTGATTTTAGTTATTTAAACAGGTGTGAGATGACATCTCATTGTAGTTTTGATTTGCATTTCCCTAGGGGTAAGTAATGATGATCATCTTTTCATGTGTCTATTGGCCATCTAGATGTCTTTCTTGAGAAATGTCTGTTCATGCCTTCTACCCATTTTTAATTGAATTATTTGGGTTTTAGGTGGATACTAACCCTTTATCAGATATGTCTTTTGCAAGTATCTTCTCCCTTTCTATAGATTGCCTTTTAGTTTTGTTGATTATTTCCTCTGCTGTGCAGAAGCTTTCTATTTGGATGTAGTTCCAATAGTTTATTTTTGCTTTTGTTTCCTTTGCCTCAGGAGTTGTGTCTAGAAAAAAGTTGAATGATGAGGTTACTGCCTGTGTTCTGTTGTAGGATTTTTATAGTTTCAGGTTTCACACTTATGTCTTTAATCCATTTTGAATTTATTTTTGTGTATGGTGTAAGAAAGTGGTGAGCTGGGAACAAGGTGTCCCATTAGGAGCCTGGGGCACTCAAAGTATTAGAAAGTCCCCTGGAAGGAAGCAACAAGAACTTGTAACCTGTCTTTCCTGAGCATATCTAAGGAATACATTTAGGTATACATCTTTGTCCTTCAGGAGGCCCAGGGTCTTGGCCAAGTGTTACAGGGCTTGTGTTCCCCATTTTCCCCCAAGGCTAACACAGGGTCTCATGTCTAAGCCACATTCTTTAGTACATCACAGTTGACTTTTCTATCTTAGAGGAGAGGCTGCTGCCCACTTTCCTACTCACATACTTGAGTACCCTCCTGAGTTCATCCTAGACCTTGCTTAAAATACAGGCCTGGGTAGAAGAAAGGTAAGCAATGAATGTAGAAGACTTATTTACTCTCATGACTGAAAGCTTGGGAATTCTCTTTGTCCATTTCTTTGGGAAATGGAACATTTATTTATCCTACATTATTTTTGTTTAGTAAACATTTGCTTCCAGAAAAGTGCCTTTTCCTTGGAGATTTACATTCCTAGGTTTGGTCATCTGGAAAAGATCTTTCCTCCTTTTTCACCAGTTAAGCAGAAACAAGAATGCATTCTGCAGGGAATAAAGAATTCTCCTGGAGGCTGAAACTCCAGAGGAAATTAGTCCAAATGCTCATTTGCATATCTGAGCTTTTTGCATTTTCTTCCTCTCTGCATTCTGGAAACTGGAAAGAAGTACTGACTCAGTGTTCTTAGCACTGCCTTTTATGAAACCCAAGCCAAGCTGATTAGTAAATCTATAACCCAAAAATGTTTCCCACCAGAGATTCATCTCTCAATTTGGGGACATTGCCTTGCGCTAGGAAGAAAGGATGAGGAAGGGGAGATACTAAATCTGCCTCTGCAGTTTGTTAGCTGTTACTCTGAACAGTTTACTTCTCTGAGTCTTCTCTTCCTCATCTGTGAAATGGGTACACCTTGTTTTCTTGATGTGAAGACATATTTTTTAATTTTGGCTGTGTTTTTACCTTTTGGAAGCTGGCCACTTCTCTCCCAGTGTGCTAAGCATTCCTTTAATTTGTTTTTCACACAAGATTGCTTCTGTGGGAAGAGATTACTGGGTCTACCTTTGGCAGGATGAGAGCTGGGAGGGAGGAGGCTGGAACAGTGGTTGATTCCCACTTCCTGCTCTCTGTTTGGTGATACCAGAGTCTGCTGCTTGAGTGTCCCAAGGCATAGTGAGACTGTGGGTCCTAGTGTGGATGGTGGGTATACTTCCAGACACCTGGGCATTTCCAGGGCTCCATGATGTTGTATACACACTCATGTTAGGGGCATGAGGCCCCATCTGTTCTCAGAAATACTTATTTGCTTTTTAACCTGAAGAATCACTCTGTCCTCGAAACTTATATTCCTAGATGACAAGGCAGATCCCAGTGTAGCTTCCTCCAGATCTAGCCCTCATTTTCTCTGCTCCTTCCTATTGTGGGATGTGTGTAAATCACAGTTTCTGAGGCCCTGGGCTCAGGTCCCATTCGAGGGACCCATTTCTCTCGTCCTTGGGCAGCCTTCTTCACCCTCTAGCCCCTACTCTTCCTGGTGTGCCAACGAGGATGACGTGGGTGAAATGATAGAGTGTTGGCAATTTGTCTTAACAAATGTATGTGTCTGGGACAGATGAAAAACAGAATATCAAAATGGTGGTAATTGTTGAAAATGAGGACTTATCATACTATTTTCTCTACTTTTGAGTATTTGAACATTTCCCTAATAAAAAGAAAAGCATGAAAGAAAGTCAAAGGGTCAAAGGGCTACTCTTAGATGTAGGCTCCCATTGGCATTAATAAACAGGTCTTGCTGTGGGGGAGGGATGGGCAGGGGTGGAGAGGGATAGGAGGCTGGAAAGTCATTTTACAGGCTTCCTAATTCAATTTGCTCATAAACCTAATTGCTTGACTAATTGCAGTATGCACAAAAATAGGAAAAGTGCTAGGCCAGGAGAGCATTTTATAGGAAGTGCATTAGCATTCCTGTTTTGCCTTCTCTGACTGGGGTCCCACTGCCCCCTGGGGGGCTCCCAGGACAGAGATATCAAGATAGCTATGCTGGCAGGTGATCTTGCCCATGGTCACCTTCTGCAGTTTTGGAGCTAGAGACTCTAAACTGGGATAGTGATGGTGAAAATGATGATGCTAATAAGAGTGTCCCACCCTCTGTGAACACCTGCTGTGTGCAGACCTCTGGGTATCTTACCCACACAGCAGTCCTGCAAGGTGTCACTGCCCCAGGGCTTGCAGGGGAGGAGTCTGAGCCTCAGAGGACCTGAGGATCCAGCAGTGGTCCTTGAAAATATTTGCATCCAGCTCTTCCCCATGACTCCTGCCTGGGGACCTGCCTGAGGTCATCCAGAATGCTTGAGTTTGAGCTGGAACAGGAACCAGGTTTGGCAGTAGCAGTCTGGGCTTGTCTCTGGAATGAGAAAGGCCTCAGCCTGAGGGAAGGTGGGGGGGACTCTCCAGAAGCCATAGCTCTGTCCCTGAGAAGGTGACAAATTATCTTGAAAGCTACCCTGAAGCTACATGGTGCTGGTAAAGGTCTCAAGTGAGACTCCCTCAGCTCACCAGTGGATCCCTGGGGAGACTAGCACCTTCTGTGTCTACTTGCCTGGGGGGCTGGTGTTCAGAAAGCCCTGACAGCTTAGGTTTGAACATGTGCCAAGAGCGCCTGGTGGTGTGTGCCATGTATGCCTGCCTCGAGCAAGACTGATAAGCTCTGACATTACAGGGTATTACATCTGACCTGACATACATTAGGAGATAGTCATAAAAATCTCTGCACCGTCAACAGCCTAGCCAAGTCCTGATCACCCGCCAATGCCGACGGCTGTTATTATTCAGCTGTTACAAAGCACTTTATATTTGCAAAGCCCAGACAGGAAAGGTTATTATGTTTTCTCTATCTTATTAGGCTGTCAGTACCTGCCCTAAAAGAGGTCAGCCAGGCCTTAAGCTGCAGGGTGGTGGTGTAGAAGGACGCCTGGGTATGGAACTGGGCCCACTCAAGTTCAAGTTCTTTTTTTTTTCTCTCTCTTTTTTAAAGATTTATTATTTATTTGGGAGGTGGGAGGAGAGAACAGGGGGTAGGGGCAGAGGGAGAGGATGTCAAGCAGACTCCATTCTGAGTGTGGAGCCCCACATGGGGCTCGATCTCACAACCCTGAGATCATGACATGAGCTGAAACCAACAGCACAACACTTAACCAACTGAGCCACCCAGCTGTCCCCCAAGTTGAAGTTCTAATTTTCATACTTAATGTCCATGAAATCATGACTAGTCACTTTCCTTTTATCCATAGAAGGGAAATGACTCTAGACTCTTCCAGCAGTTTCATTGTGAAGACCAAATGACATAAATTTCAAGCAGTAATGTCCTAAAGTCTTTGTATTATTTTCATGTTAGATCTGTCAAATGCTCTTTTTATAAATGGACTGATGCACGCACATGTTCTGTCCTCTGGGTATAGAGTGCCGTGGGAGAAATAAGACATAAACGTGATGGTTCCTATTAATTGCAAGGAATGTATATTTCAAGGTAGAATAAATTATCGACCTGAGAGTAATGGACCTCATGAGTCAAGGCTTAAATTACATGGAAGCAAGTGGTATAATTAGGGTGATGGTATTATTTATTATTCAAACTGAGACACTGCTAGGAGTGGAAGGGGACACTCTTAGTCATTATTGCAGGGATGATGTGTTTATACTGGGACTAACCTGGGTGGCTTGGACACATTGGCATGGTAAGGACAGCACATGTTGCTTCATCTATGCAATAGATGTGTGCACGTTTAAAGCATCTCCAGCATGTCTGCCAGGCCAAGACACGTATGTCTTCCTGCATGATCTAGGTTTTCATTAACAGAAGTGTTCTTGGAGAAGCTTGCACTTATTTCCGGATTTCAGAACTTGTTTCTTGGGAACTGTTCCCAGAGACAGATTCTCTTCTTTCTTGGAATACCGTCCAAATTCTTGATCATGGCCTACAAGGCTCTACCCTGATCTGGTCTCTGCCTCAAATGTTATTTCTGTCTTCCCACTAGGCTCCAGCCATAGTATGCTCCCAATCTCAAGCCAATGAACTTGCCCTTCTTCCTGCCTCTGGTTGTCACACAGTGTCTTCACTTCATTATTCATAGGTTGAATGTCACTCCTCAGAGAGGGCCCCTAAGGCCATCTAATCCCAACTGGCTTCCCAAGCCTCTATCTTAATTGTATCATTATCTCCAAAACACTTAGCATAGACAATACACACTTAAAAAAAAAATAAGAACAAAAAAACTCCCTTTCTTGCAATGACCACAGTCACCAAACTGTGGAAAGAACCAAGATGCTCTTCAATGGACGAAAGGATAAGGAAGATGTGGTCCATATACACTATGGAGTATTACGTCTCCATCAGAAAGGATGAATACCCAACTTTTGTAGCAACATGTATGGGACTGGAAGAGATTATGCTGAGTGAAATAAGTCTAGCAGAGAGAGTCAATTGTCATATGGTTTCACTTATTTGTGGAGCATAAGAAATAACAGGGAGGACAAGGGGAGATGGAGAGGAGAAGGGAGTTGGGGGAAATTGGAGGAAGAGATGAACCATGAGAGACTATGGACTCTGAAAAACAATCTGAGGGCTTTGGAGGGGCAGAGGGTGGGAGGTTGTGTGAGCCTGGTGGTTGGTGGGTGTTATGGAGGGCATATATTGTATGGAACACTGGGTGTGGTACATAAACAATGAATTCTGGAGCACTGAAAAGAAATTTAAAAAATAAATATATTTTTTAAAAGGGCTGCTAGAATCAGAGAGATGCAGGGAAAGATGGGGCAGAGGGGAGGTCACAGAGATTCACAGTATGAGGAGGTCTTTATCCATAGCTGCTCAGTTTGAAAATGGAAGAATTGGGCCATAAACCAAGGGGTATGGTTGTTCTCTAGAATGATCGCTGCCTGACAGTCCACAAGGAGTTAGGGACCTCAGTCCAACAAGCACAAAGCACTGAAATCTGCCAGTAACCTGAATGATCTTGCAAGTGGATTCTTCCCAGAACTTCCTCATAAGAGCCCAGCCAGGTGACATTTTGATTCTTGACTTGTGAGACTTTGAACAGAAAATGCCGTCAAGACCACTCAGACTTCTGACCCATAAAACTATGAAACACTAAATTTGTATTGTTTTAAGCTGTGAAATTGTGATAATTTGTGACAGCAGCAATCGATTAATATTTCTATTAAACACTTTCTTCTTTCTGGAAAGTGGTACAAATAAAGTGATCAAACCAAACCAAACCAAAACAAAACAAAAAAGAACTTCCTTTCTTGATGAGGCTTCAATGAACCAAGATAAAACCATGCCAATTCTTGCTTCTTGTGACATGTCCATGCCTAAGAAAGGCCTGACCCACCAGAAAGCCTGATGAGTGAGTGGTCTAGTGGCATGAAGGGGAGACTTTAATTAGAGTTATGATTTCATCCTGGAGAATCCATCGTCAGTCACATTACCAAGCCAAGAGAATAGTGACTGGGAGACAAAGGAAAACTGAGGCAGAGCTGTAAAAAGGGAAGGGCTCTCTGGAAAGAAAAGACACAAGAATCAGGGGCATTGACATGGTCAGCTCACTGGCTGAGGTGAGACATTTTCCCTCCCAGTCAGCTTCACTATCTATAGAGTGGAAAGAATAGAGTTGGGCTGGAACAGGGCTGTGTCAAACCTCTTCTGCCAATGGCCAGATCATAAATGCTTTGGGCTTGTGGGCCATAGTTCTCTGTTACAACTATTCAACTTGGATCTTGCGGTGTAAAGGTAGTCACCGACAGCCTGTAAATGATGGGTGTGTCTATGCTCTGATGAAACTTATTTATACAAATAGGAAGCTCATCTCATTTGGCCCATGGGTCTTAGTTGCCAAAACTTACTCTAATTCTAGCAATTCCAAAAATGTCTTCTTTCAGAAGAAGTTCGAAGAAATTTGGGAAAATTGAGTTAAACAGATTTCCTTATCTCAGAACCTCTCAGAACCTTAACTATGCTTGTGGACACTGTGACTTTTTCCAAGAAGGGATATAGAATGTGGTGGGAGATGGTCCTCTTTTATCTCCTTTAAGATATCTCCTTGAAGATTCAAATTAAAACCACATCGAGATACCACCTTACACCAGTTAGAATGGCCAAAATTAGCAAGACAGGAAACAACATGTGTTGGAGAGGATGCGGAGAAAGGGGAACCCTCTTACACTGTTGGTGGGAATGCAAGTTGGTGCAACTTCTTTGGAGAACAGTGTGGAGATCCTCAAGAAATTAAAAATAGAGCTTTCCTATGACCCTGACATTGCACTACTGGGTATTTACCCCAAAGATACAGATGGAGTGAAAAGAAGGGCCATCTGTACCCCAATGTTTATAGCAGCAATGGCCACGGTCGCCAAACTGTGGAAAGAACCAAGATGCCCTTCAATGGATGAATGGATAAGGAAGATGTGGTCCATATACACTATAGAGTATAATGCCTCCATCAGAAAGGACGAATACCCAACTTTTGTAGCAACATGGATGGGACTGGAAGAGATTATGCTGAGTGAAATAAGTCAAGTAGAGAGAGTCAGTTATATGGTTTCACTTATTTGTGGAGCATAACAAATAACATGGAGGACAAGAGAGATGGAGAGGAGAAGGGAGTTGAGGGAAATTGGAAGGGGAGGTGAACCATGAGAGACTATGGACTCTGAAAAACATCCTGAGGGTTTTGAAGGGGTAGCGGGTAGGAGGTTGGGGGAACCAGGTGGTCGGTATTAGGGAGGGCACAGATTGCATGGAGCACTGGGTGTGGTGCAAAAACAATGAATACTGTTACGATGAAAAGAAATAAGTAATTTTAAAAAAAAAATCTTCTCGAGCTAAGATGAAGTCCCAGACACTGTCAATGTCCTGTGCACACCCCTCAGTACTAACTGTCCCTGTGCATGCTTGGTGTCCCACACACAAGTGTTCAATGCTCTGCCTGAGGACCTTCTGTCCATCCACAAAGAGGCAGACCACATATTTTGGGAAGTCACTGCCCCTGGGAGCTGCCCTCAGCCAATGATGAAAGGCAAGTGGGTGATGAATAGCCTTGCTTCATGGGGATAGGTGGGGAGAGAAACGTCCAAGTCTGGTCCAGGGACCAGCAGCATCAGTGTCACCTGGGAGCCCACTGAGTCAGAAACTCTGAGGGTTCAGCTCAGACTCTGTTCTAACAATCCATCCAGGTGATTCTGATAGTGCTACAATTGGCAGAAGATAGCCAGCCTTATATTGTCTGTCAGAGGTCCTCGGTGTGTAGAGCCTCACTTGTTCATTAAAACACTTTGTTTTTTGGCTTCTTCTTTCCCTGTCTCACGTCTCCACTTCCTTACTGGTGCTTCCCAGGACTGTCTTCCTAATAAACCACTTGGCATGCAAATCTTCACCTCAGGGTCTTCCTCTGAGAGCCTCCAATAAGATAGAGCCTCATAATATCTCCTGGGAGAGATGTTCTATAAATTTGCACACAGGAGCTCTTTGACATTCCTCTCAGCCATAGGTGTACAGTGGTTATGGCTTTCGCATAGTCTGATCAGTGTGCTTCATCAAACAACCAGTTTGCATTGCTTGCTTAGCACTATGCTGGTTAGAAAAAAGTAGAGGAAGAACCTAAGTAGATCTACAATTCCCCTGCAGCTGAGGTTTCAAAAGTAGTATTCATGGCTGAGCATATACCCCTGTGCTACTAAGGGCTCCCTGGATTTGTCTGAGTACTCTGTTGAGTGTGTGGCTCTTAACGGGTGAGCAGGTCATTTTAAAATGTTTTATTATCATTCAGGTATGGTGAGGCCAACAGATCAGGAGATGACTGCCGTTGAAATGACGGTTTGTTAGAGTTCCTGAGAGGAGGTGGCACACCACCCAGGGCCTCACAGGGAAGCACCAGGGTCAGTCTGGAGGCAGAGTGAATGAAGGGAAAACATGGACAGGAGCCTTTATTTTGGTTTCTACTGCAAAGGTAAGGCAGAGTAAAGCAGGTTTAGAATTGGCAGTTTTGAATAATTTTAAGGATCTCCAGGGCATAGGGGCTGTCTCTAGTTATCTGGTATCTGGCTCTGGAATGACTAGGGCTAGGGGATAGCGGCCAGGGAGTGGGTGAGCCTGATAAAATAGGAGGCTGGGGGGTAAGGGCTTTGTATTGGTTATTTTGCATATGAAAGCCACCCTAATTTATTGTCTCTAGAACTGACTAGGCTTGGAAAGGGCGGTCTCTTTGGGATCCCCAAGGCCCCAGATGTCACAGCATTAGAAACGCAGAAAACAAAAAGCCGTGATTAATACATAAAGCCATGCAGTTCCAGAAAAAGGTGTGTGGGGCCTTGGCAGGCAGGCTCCATGCATATGAAAGCCCCTAGAATATATAGCTGGGCACTTTTCTTGGGTGTGAAGGGCACTGCAGTACAGAACATAAGTTGTATCATTTAAAAGTTAGAAATCACTTTCTCTTTGTAAAATGTAATCCATGCCAATTAGAGAGAAAGCAGAGGATTTAGAGCATGAAAGGGAAGTTATGAAACAACATCAGATTTTACCACCTAACAATATTCAGTAAGGAAACTTTGCTGATATTGTTTGTATTATATAGTCTGCTATATAGATATACAATTCTTTCAGTTGCAAGAACCAGAAAACCCAGCCAAAACGGGCCTAAAAAATCAAACTATATAAATAATAAATCCAGAAGTTGGGCTAGTTTTAGGTGTAATTTGATATAGAGATTCAAAATGTTATCGATTTCTGTGAGATTCTCTCCTTTGGGTCCATTTGTCTTCACATCAGTTCCCTTTAAGGCTACAAGAATGATTTTAATGGTCTCAAATTCCCATGGCGCAAATGTCAGTAAAAAAGGGATTATGTCCCTCCATTTCTGGAAAAAAGTCCTGGATTTCTTCTTACCAGTCTAGCTAGGGTTATATGCTCATCTGTGAATCAAGAAGTGATAGCCATTAGGGACCTCTGTCATTGAGTGTGTGTTTTTCTTAAATCACATGTAAACCATAGTATCCAGAATTATCTTTGAATTCCAGTCCTTTTTTTTTTTTCCCCTGTCATAGTTTCTGAACAGGAGAATGAATGCTAGGCAGCCAGCAACAAGTGCATGTTGCACACTATGATACCAATGCCTTTTTAGCTAGTTATTTTCCTATGTGAATAAACGTTCACACCATTTTGTTTAGGAACTATTCTATTCCCCACCCCCCCTTTCAGTTCAAGTAGCAGGGTTATAAAGAAGTCTCTCAAAACCCACCAGTGACAGAGGAAACCTTAAATGTCAGGTAAAAATTCCAGGAGAGTTGTTCCCACTGACAAACCCACGTTCTGCAGATACCCTGGCTGCAGGGTGTCCAGGGAAAGTGTGGCTTTCTGGGCACTGACAGACTAAGAGAAGCCCACCTGTCAACTTTCTTCCCTAGCGTACTCCCTCTGGCTTCCTAGGCAGCATGCGCATAGCTCTCCCTGGAAAGGACCAGCTGCTGCTGTCACCTACTTCTGCGCCTGCCATGAGAGTGAC
Organism: Mustela nigripes; assembly: GCF_022355385.1. Lineage (NCBI taxonomy): Eukaryota > Metazoa > Chordata > Mammalia > Carnivora > Mustelidae > Mustela > Mustela nigripes. The sequence goes on from NC_081573.1 coordinate 23,249,407, forward strand.
TGGGCTGGAAGGAGAGCTCACAAGCCATATGGCTGACTAAGCAGCGCAGGCAGAAGGCAGGCCGATTTGTCACAGTGATGGCTTTGCTTTCTCCTGAATAAGGGGCCCTCGTGTAGGTGACAGCCTTCGAGACGTCAGAGTCTTCTGGTGCTGCAGATACTGCATGGGCCCTGCCAGCTTCCAATTCTCTTGGGCTCTGCCTGGTCACCTAAAATGCTACCGAGGAGGCTCTGTATGTTGGGAGACCACGTTGGCCTCAGTTTCATCTGGGAGTTTGACCACAGAAACAAAGGCTGCAGTCCCAGGGTCTGGTTTAGTAGCCTTTTGACCTTGGATCCTGAGGGTACATAGGGAGCAGAACTTCCAGCCAGTCTCACTCTGCTGTCTTCAGTGTCTGCCCCAAATTGGAAGAAAACACCTGATCTGAAACAGGTGCAAGCACGGCTTATAGCCCTCTTAGATTAGTAGGAGTCTTAGGGAAAATTCCTCACTGGGAGTTAACAGGCAGTGGCCATTGTCTAAGTACTGATCAACTTGTGTAGGGGGCAGGGTGGGGGAAAGGCCTGGGGGAAATCTGGAACCCACGAGGTGAGGAAACGGTTGAAGCATAGCAGTGATTTCCATAGTCCCTTTCCAGCCTGAGTTCCAGACTTAGAAACTGAGGGAGAAAGGAGACCTCTAGAGACACTGTGGAACCCTGCCTAGCACAGGCCCAGGGGGCTTGATTCAGTCTGTGGGGCTCTGGTTAACTGGTTAATGAAAATCCCTTTGCCAGATGCTTTGTTGGATACCTTCTCAGTCCATCCAGATAACTGGATTTTCTTCTTTGACTGGCCTGTTTGCTCTTGTTTCCTTGTGGTAACAGATGAACTCAGTGGCTTTCTTGTCAGTGCCTCATGTGCAAGGTTGCTGCACAAGACAGCGGGTGGGCAGCAGCTTCTCGAGGGAATGGCAAGAAGAATGGTCCATGTTTATATTACATTTCTCCCCTGTTCTTTTCCTTTTTTAAATTTTTTGACAATTGATACATATTTTTAAAATACTGAGATAGTTTTAAAGTTAATAGAGAGTTGAAAATGGAGTGTGGAGCATTTCTCCGAACCCCTCCCCCACCTTCTCTTTGGGTTAATTCTGTACATAGCCTGGAATATTCATTGAAACAAACATGTAAACTAGTCACCGAAGTACACAATTTAGTCAGATCTCACCAGTTTCTCCTCTGACAGTCTTCTTCTTCTACCCTTTATGTAGACCTCCTCTTCCCTCAATGTCCTTCAGTCTGTGGCCATTCCTCATTCTCTCCTTGTCTTACCTGGCTTTGAAATTTTTGAAACAAACACGTGAATTATTTTGTAGAATGTCCGTCTAGTTTGGTTTGGTGTCATGTTTTCTACTTATTAGATTCATTATGATTCATCATGATTCATTGAGGAGAATCCCATGGCAATGGTGTGCCCTTCTCAGGGCATCACAGTGTGAGTTCGTATTACTGCTTATTTTTTCTTCACCTCACTAAGGTGGTATCTACCAGGATTCTGTGCTGTAAAATTAGTACTTTTTTCTTTGAAATTACTAAGTGTTTGAGAGTAGACACTTGGAGACTGTGTAAATATCTTGTTTATCTATCAGTAGATCATGGTTATGGCAATTCTTACTCTGGTATACTATTGACAATTTTCTATTTCCTTTATTCCTTCTACATTTATTAATCAGAATTCTTCTGTAAGGAAGAGCTGCTGCTTCTCCCTCATTTATTGATTTACTCAGTTACTTGTTTAAGAAGTATGGACTCAGGAATATTTATATTATTCTTTAGGTTATAATTCAGTACTATAGTGATTACACATTGGCCATTGCGAGCACTTTAAATTTGGCTCCTGTGTCCTTTGAAACACACACACACACACACACACACACACTCACACACACATATATTTATTTTTTGTTGTTGTTGTTTTTGTTAGGTTTTTAACACTCCTTGCTATCTGGTCCTACAAGATGCTTTAGGCTCATCTTGTAATTTCTCTGCCCCATCCCTGAATCAACCAGTCTTCCAAGGTCATTGCCTTATTTTCATTCCCCTCATCATGTATGGTCTCTGTATTGCTTCTCAGAAGCAGGTCACAGGGTGTTTGGGGAATGGGAGGTCCTGGGAGAATGCAGGCCCTTTGCCTTTGATCTGTTATGAGAGAGGTCTTAGTAAGGCCTTTAGCATGACCACCAAGGGGTTGTGGCTGAGCATAGGAATGCAATTTCCAAACTTCAAAATCTATAGAGGAGACCTCAGATAGTCGGAAATTGTATCTCCAACTCAGTATCTGTTTTCCACCTGGAAAATCCATCCAGGCTGACCTGACATGTTAACTCATGGCCTAGTTCCTGAGCTAACTCATCTCCCACCCCCCAACCTATGACCACCCACAAAGGAGACAGGGCAGTAAAATTCCAGTCTTGCCAGGATTGCTTGTGACAGTCTAGGTTACTGTTAGTTGGCAAGTCTTTCTATCTCAGAGCTTTGATTCCTTCTAGAACGCAGGGCCTGGGACAAGAGATTGTGTGCACTAAGTGGATTTTTGGAAATGATTTCAGGGAACAGAAGTGAGGCACTGAGAAGAGTGGATAGTGAAGAAAAGTCAGTATAAAGATGCCTTCCTGAGTTGATTACCACTAATTGGGTCCAGTCCTGCAGGGACACTTTGAGGAGCCATGTAGAATCAGCTCCGAATTTCTCACCTAAAGGGCAGAAGAAAGGCATACTTGTCCACGAGCACTGGTTAAGGGCTGTCCTCATAAGGTGCTAGCTCCTGCATATTCAGATTGCATGTGCCTGACAATGGCCAAATAGATTCTTGCAAAAGGCCTATGCAATGGTGACAGAAAAGTGCTTAAGCAGAGAAGAAAGTGCCCAGCACAGCTGAGTCTGGGAGCCGTCAGATCACACCTTCAGTACAGTGGCCAAAACAAAAAAGTGGCCCACAAGCATATGGGGTGTGTGTCACAGAATGTGTCAGGGATAACCTGCAAGAAGCAGAGGTGGCAAAAATCCAAATAGACTCTAGACTACCACATCTACTGCATGCCTGGTGAGAGGTGATAAAACACAGAGCAAGAGAATTACTGGGAGGAGGACCTCAAGGCAGCAGAGTAGGTAAAGAAATGGGCAATAGCATAGGTTTGGTTAGCTGGTTACTCTTCTTTGCTACTAAACCATCTTATACCTATCAGCACCCCTCTTCAATCTGATCCTCATCAATTGACATTAGGCTCCATGAACTCACCACATTCTTCAAGCCCCATGTCCACGGGTACCACTTTCCAACATGGATTAGAGCCCAAACTACTTTCTCTTGGGTTTTGTGAAACTTACCTCCATTTCTTTCCCTAATGGGGAAAGCCATTTTTTGTCACTGAGTCATAGCCAAGCCTTCCTTCCACCCAAATCCCTTGAGAAAGTGATCTTGGGCCTCTAAGACCAGGAGAAATGTAGAACTCTGCCATTAAAGATTTTGGGTAAAATCTTTACTTCCCAGACATGGTTTCTCAAGGACTCCTGAATGGTATAGTGTTCTAAGCCCTGGCAGGTCAGGGGCTTTGATAGTTCAACCCCACTAACCAAAGAGGAGCAGTGGAATCCAAGGAAGAGGGTGTATCCTGAAGGCTTGGGGCTGTCTCTGTTTTGTGCTCCTTCAGCGACTTCAGCTTGTGCCCAGTGCAGGATGCTTGCCTTTGCTAACCCTCTGCTGTGATGCTCTCTGACTAGCTCTCTCCCAGGGGGGCCCCCTCCTTCTTTAATTGTCTGTCTGGCCAGTCTTCCTTTATCAGCCAGCCTAAAGTACCTCCACCAGTTTCACCTAAGTCCTTCTCAGTCACTCTCCCTCTTTTGCTTTGTTGTTGTTTTTCTCCAAGGAACTTAGCACTCTGTAATGTTTTCTTTTATATTTATTTGTTTATTTGTTTACTGTTGTCTTCTTCAAATCTAAAGGACATTCTCGGAGGGCAAGGGTCTTTGCCTGTTTTCCTCCCACTTAGAGGATGCTCAGTACCTGTCTGCTACATGACTGAGCCACACTAGCATCACACAGATCTCATTAGAAGAGCAGGACCTTGGGCCCACATTAGATCTGTTGAATCAGAATCTGCACTTTGGTAAGATACCAGGTGATGTGTGGGCATATTAAAGTTTAGGAAGTACTGTGTTGTGTGTCCTTCAGGTTAGACAGTAGCAGCGAGCCCTGCTGTATTCACCGTGGGGTACATGTTCTGTGGTTCTCTGGGGAACTGTGCTCTGTCAGACTTCATCACCGAACCCGCAAGAGCTAGGGAAGTTCTCCATCTTGTCTTAGCACTGTACAAGACTGTGTGACATATGGCTAAGCAAGGCCCTCAGCCTGGGTGGAGTACCGGCACTATACCTCCAAGAGACACAGCTTACACTGGGCTGTCCCCTGAGTCCATTTTCTCCTCTCTTTCAGAAGAAAAGGGCTAACTCATCTTAGATATAATCATATGAAAGAGAATGAACATAGAAGAAATAGGTCTTCTTGGTGAGTTTTCCAAGATAGCCTGCTGGGGACAAAGTACTATGGCTGGGGATGCTCCCAGGGCTAGTAGAAGCTACAGGCATAATACTGATAACCAAGGGGTTCTTCATGTCCAGGGCATGTAGCTGTCCAGAGGCGGGCAGGAGCTGCCCACTTACTGGGCTTCTGCTTTCAGTCCAGCCCTACACCAAGCTCTTAGGTGGGAAGATTTAGTATTTTTCTAATTACTAAAAAATTTTTTAGTATTAGAATTTTTTTTCTAATTTTTTTTTTTTCTAAAAAAGTACTATTTTTCTTGGGTGGGAAGATTTAATTAGAAGATTTAGCATTTTTCCATTCACTTTCACATTTAACTACTTCCTTTTCCACATCTTCATACCCTCACCTGACTGACACCTACATTTTCTCTATCTTTCATCTTAGGGATCATCTTGATGAAGTTTTAGAATATAAACGAGGTTTGGTGAGGTGAGGTCCAGAGCCGATGAGCAAGAAAGAGTTCTTGAGACATCTTTGGTGCAAAATGGTGGTTTATTAAAGCATGGGGACAGGATCAGTGGGCAGAAAAAGCTGCTACCCTGGGGTTTTGGGGGGTGGCTGATTATATACTCTGGGTGGGGGCGGGGAAGGAAAAAGGGAGGTTTCAAAAGAACTTTCATATGCTAAAGAAGACCTACAAGATGCCTGATACCAGAAGCCTTGCAAATGTCATGTTAAGGCTGTTTTTAGCAAGGCATTAACATTAAGATAGTTGGGAGCGTCATACATGTCCCACCCAGGAGTAGAGGGTGGGGGGAGTTTGCGGGTGTCCCCTTCTACTTTGTCCTCAGCTTGCCTTCTGTTCCCTCATCAATCTGTTGAAGAAGCTTCCAGCCTCCTTAACCAGGCTGGGAGGTCTCTGTGATGGCATCTTCAACTTTGTGTTGGGATTATTATTTTGTCTGTTCTGATTGGGTCTTGTGCCCCAGTTGAAGCTGGCAAGTATGTAAGGGGCTGTAGTTCAGGGGCCCATGATGCTCCCTGGGCCTAACATGTCTTTTCCCTTTGTTCTCATGGAAATCTTACTTATCCTTGAGAGCTGTGCAAAAGCCACCTCCTTTGGAGAGCTCCCTTCCTCTTCCTTCTGCCTCCCCTTAATGATCTTGCCACTCTGGCCCCTATCTTGTTTTGTGATGTTTATCTGGAGGTGTTTTCTTCAGATGGCTCTGAGTTGAGTGCTTTTCATCTTTGTATGCCGAGTGCTTCCTGTTTACAGAATGTCTTCCAAGAGACAGTTTGTATCACATTTAATCCCTTCAACCTTCCAATGTAGATATTTTGAACTTCCATTTCACAGAAGAGGAAGCTGAGAGTATCCTCAGAGAGTTAACAAATTGTCCAAAGTGGTGGACCTAGTGGTTTACCCTTAGGTCCATGGGTGCCCTCGTGCCAAACAGGTTCTCATAAGTGCTAGTCACATACCCAGTCTTGTCCCTAAATGCCTGTAAACGCCTGGTGGTTTCTTCCAGCCTTGGGCTTGCAGAGGGCCATTTGCTCTAGCAAAGGGAGCTTGGATTTCCCCTTCATAGCACACTCTGCAAAAGAGTGGCCCTTGTGCTCAGCACGACAGCCTTTCAGCCAGCCATCTATCTCAGACTCCTTCAAAAAGAAGAATGAAATGGGGTTTGCAGCTTCTAGTCACCTCATATCTACCCAGCCCTTCAAAGGAACCACTCTCCCCTGCCTCTTCAATGTGAGAAGCATGATAAGTGAGTACCTGACAGACAAACCAGCCCCGTGGTTTGGGGCTCAAACCCATGGACTTCAGAACACAGAACAGTAGAGGCTGATATGCACTGGATCCTGCTGTCTGAGCGTTGCCTGAATTTCTTTGGAAAATGTCTGACTTCCCACTTTGACGTGGGAGCCCCCATCTTGCTCCTTTTGGCTGATTTATAGAGGTCAGCCTGCATGAGGAGTCAGATTGGGGGATATTTGTCACTATGGCCTCTCAGAGCGTTGGGCAGGATCCTTCCCTGACGGACTGGTGGTGACGTTTGAGTGCGCTGCAGAATGCTTGATCATAATCCCATTATTCCGGCTTTGTCCTTTATATCTCCAGGCTCCTCTGCTCAAAAGGCATAGTTAACCTGGGAAGGGCAACACACACTCATACCTTATCAGGCTTGTGTTGGTCAGACCTTACCTTTTCCATGGAAGAAAATGGCAGATAGCCTGAAGGAGCTGGGCATCAAAGGCGCAGAGGCAGACACCAAAGGGAAGCTCGATCAGAGTCCTCCCATGGAATACCCTACCTTGCTCTGCACAGTGGCTCCCATTTCTAGTGAGAGCTAGGGAAGCCTTCTCCTGCAGGGCCTCTGAATGCCTTCTGACCTGTCCTGAGGGCTTGCTCCTGCTCAGTTTCTGGTCTACCTCAGTGTCCTCCCAGGGGCCTACAATGCAGGAGCCACCTGGATTAGTAGCAAAGGCCTTGGCCCTGCTGCAGCTGCTGTGTGACCTTAGACAAGTCACTTCTCCTCACAGGGCTCTATTTTCTACTCTGAAAGAGGTGAGATGGGGCAAGGAACATGGTAGAGTCCAGAGGGCCTCTATGGGCCTCCCTAGTGCTAAGGACCAGGTCCTGGAGATACAGGAAATGACCCTAACCTTTTATAACTTCCTTCAGGGAGGCGGAAGGACATCAGAATGATGTGCCTTCCTACCCGCCTGTTCTTCTCCAATAACTGCTGTGGCAACTGTCTCTAGAAAGAGGGCTTTATGCATATTCATGAATCCTATCATTCTGTACATACAACCGGGGGCGGCCTGTTTTTCTGTCAAATGGTGTTCCATCAAAACAGCAAGCTTGGCTGTTTGGGTACTTTCCGAAGTCTTCACTAGCTAGCTTGGTGTTTGGGGATAATGGCATTTAGGTATGTGACCGAGTACCTTCCAAATGGCCAGTTACTATGGCAATACATGGGCAGGGCCTGCGTCAGGGTCAGGAACCAGAAGCTTTGCCCTTCTGGACAGACAGAAATCCCCAAGGCCTGCAGGGCTGCATGGCTGCATACTATTTTCTTAGGCCATGACTCTCCTGGCTCTGCCCTGTCAGATCAGCTTTGGGGGAAACTTTGGTCACCTTCACAGGCTCTTCCTGTCCCCAACAGGGGCTTCATCCCCATTTTCCTTCACACCCGTAGGCTTGTGGAGGGTCCCACACTGGCTCTGTCGAGTGGAGTGCACCTAGATGACCCTCTGTCCTTTCCACAGCCTGCACTTTCATAGCCTCATCTGCCGAGTGGAGTGGGAGACACCGTGTCACCACAGGACTCCAGGCCCCAGGCCCAACTCATCCTGCCTCCTCCTCCTCATGCTGCTTCTCTCTCCTGAGCTTCCTCTGCCTCCCTCCTCCTCCTCTCCTTCCCACTTCTCTCTCCTCCTTCTTCCCCTAGTCCTCCCCATCCCGCTCCTGAAGGTGTCCACCTGGCACAAAAGACCTCTGTGTTTCCAGGTCTAAGCTCACATGTTTTTGACCTTCCAGCAAAGGTCAGAGTCATTTGTTGCCCCTCTGTGCTGTGGATGGGGTAGCATTTGTGTTAATGCCAGTTGCAAAGCACCAAGGTCAATCTTCACAGGGAATGGAGGACGGCCTTGCATTTGCTGCTTTCTGCTACTGCTTGTTTTCTGGATTGTTCTCGACTACGAGCCAGAGTAAATTCACCTGTTAGTCTTTCATTCTTTCATTCACGGATTTATTCACACATTTGTCAAGTACCCACAGTGTATTTCCTGGCCTAGTTCAGCAGTCTGAAAGTACAATCTAGTTTTTAAGGGCTGCAGTTCCTAGCAAGAATGCTGAATAACCCCTTGTGCTAGAGCAGAAGCCTGGCCAAGGCTCCCCTTCCTCCTGGTCCATCTCTTGGTGCATGCTCAGGCCTCAGCCCTGGAGCTCTTCCACCCATGCTCCTGCCTCCTGGTCAGAGCTAGGCAGTCATCAGGCCAGTTCCCATGCTGCCCGATGGCCTTAGGACACCATTTAAATTGTTCTTAACCTAAAACACATTTCTGGCAGGAATCTTTCTCTTCCACATTTCATGGCATGTAATTAAAAAAAAAAAAAAAGTCAATGCAAGTCTTTTTAAATAAAATTTGAACAACTTAAAAATGTACATAATAAAAAGTAATCTGTTATTCCACTACACAGATACAATCAGTGTTACCATTTCAGTACAGTGCATTTCTTTACTTTTAAATACTCTGCAGGACAGAGAATTTCACAAAATTGAGATCACCAAAACATACCATTTTGCATCTGATTTGGGGGTTTTCACTTTACCTTATCTGTATAACAGTGAAACTTTTCCTCTCTTCAAATTCTTTCTGAAAACATGATTTTAACAGCTTCATGGTGAATTCCATATTTAAAAAAAATTAAAAATGTGCTATTTTTTGTCATTAAGTTAGGTTTTATTTTTCACTACTGTTGCTTTCATTCAACTAGTATTTGTTGCCTGTTCTATGTGAGGTACTGGGAGCCCAGCAGTGAGGACAATGTGGTTGGAGGTGATCTCACCCTGACGAAGCTGAGACAGATGATAAAGAGGAAATATGTAAGCTAAATAATTTTATGTTGTGGTCAGTGTTATGAAGAAAACTAAAATAGGGTAGGGAGTAGAGGGCAATGGAAATTGGGAGAGAGAGGAGAAGCAATTTGGACCTAGGAGCCAGGAATGTTCTCCATCTTGCTATATTTGAGGGAAGATTGTTCTAGGCAGGGGCAAATGCCCTGAGCTGGGAAGAGATTTGGGCCATTGAAAGGATATGACAACAGGACAGTGTGGTTGGAAAGGCCCAAAGAGAATGTCATATGGGAGAAGCTTGATAAAATGAGTGGAGACCACATTAATGATATTCTCATGGGCCAATGAAAAGAATTGATTTCATTCTAAGTGTGGAGGAAGCTTGGGAGTCATGAGATTTGTGTTTTTAAGTAACTCACTGGCTGCAGACAGAGCGGTGTGGTTGGGGAGCACTGGCTTGGATGCGGGAGTCCAGGTGAGAGCTTGGAGAAGTTCTTCTGTGAGAACCAGTACCGTGGGCATGAACACTAATGGAAGATTGGGGAGGAGAGGCTATATTCAGGATTTACCTGGAAAGGAGCATACACCAGAAGACTCAAGGATGACTTGTAGCCCTTTGGTCTAAACTATCGGGTAAATGTCAGAATAATTTGCTGAAAAGGTAAGGCATGGGAGAGGCAGGTTTGGGAGGGGGACCAGGACTTTGATTTGGAACCTGTTAAGTTGGAGATGTTTATTAAATATTCAAGTACAGAAGATTAGTAGGCAGTCAGATAAGAAAGCCTGGAGCTCAGGGAAGCAGAGTACTGAATTCATAAATCTGGAAGTCATCAGAGTATATAGATGGCTTTTGAAACTTTGGAACAGTAATAGCTCCCTTAAGGAGAGAGTGAGGACCAAAAGTAGTGCTAGGTTCTGATCCTCGGTCCCCCAATATTTAGAGATCAGGTAGAGGAAGATGAGTCACAAGGAGGATGAAAAGGCCCATGAGTTAGGAGGGAAACCCAAAGCTGTGCTCGGGGAAGGACAGACGTTTTCCACTCATTTTTTATTCTTTCTTCAGAATAGATTCCTAACAGTAAAATTACTAGGTCAAAGAGGGTATGGACACATTTAAAACGCTTACTAAGTGTTGTCATGTCATTTTCAAAAAATGTTGAATCAATTCCCATTGACATCTTCACCCATTTAACAGGCAGAAAGTATGACATCCTGATTTTAACTTGCAATTTTTGCCTTCTAGTAAGTTTGAACCATCTTTTTAAACCCATGCTTGTTGCTTATTTGTGTTTCTTGCATGTGTTATTTTTTCTATTTTTCTATTTTTTTCTATTATGGTTGTATAAATATTTTTTGTTAGAAATGCTTTTTTTATATATTAAAAAACTAATCCTTTGCTGTGTTTTTTCTAAATGTATTTTGGTTTGATATTGCCCTTTTACTTTCATTATGGTGTTTTCTGATATGTTTCACATTTTTTTACTTAAATACACATATACATTTTGCTTTTTTTTCTTTTAAGATTTTATTTATTTATTTGACAGACAGATCACAAGTAGGCAGAGAGAGAGAGAGAGAGAGGAGGAAGCAAGCTCCCCGTGGAGCAGAGAGCTCAATGTGGGGCTAGATCCTAGGACCCTGGGATCATGACCTGAGCTAAAGGCAGAGGCTTTAACCCATTGAGCCACCCAGGTGCCCGATTTTGTTTTATTTTATTTTATTTTATTTATTTATTTGACAGAGAGAGAGAGAGAGATCACAAGAAGACAGAGCAGCAGGCAGAGAGAGAGGGGGAAGCAGGTTCCCCGCGGAGCAGAGAGCCTGATGCAGGGCTCAATCCCAGGACCCTGAGATCATGACCTAAGCTGAAGGCAGAGGCTTAACCCACTGAGCCACCCAAGTACCCCTCCATTTTGCTTTTTATGATTCCTTGTTTTACCATTAGTTAAGAAAAGACTTCCAACCACCATGTTTTGGAAAATGCTGGCCCAGCAATTTCTCATGCTGTTTTTGTCAAATTTGGTTAATATAGTTTCTTCATAAAATAAATTGAGGTAACCTTTTATTTTCTGCTGTGTTCTGCTACAGATTCTGTAGTATGGAAGTTATCTGTTCCATGAAGTCCAAAAAACATTCACCAGTAAAGTCATGAAGCACCCAAGTATTTTCCCAGGCAGTGTGTTGACAGAACTTTTCCTATTTTTCCATGGTTATGGGTGTGTTCTAGGATTTTACTTTCTCTTGAGCTATTTTTCCTAATTTATTATCTTCAATAAATACTACATTTTAACATGTTGATGGAATTTATTAGCATATAACTGTGCATAATATTATCTCATAATTATAATTACTTTTATCAGCATATGTTATGCCCCTTTTCTTATTTCCAATTTTCTTTGTTTCTATTTTTTCTTAATTAGATTTGTTAAAGTTTTATGTTTTATTGGGTTCTTCAAAGGGTCAACTCTCAAACTTACTAAATAATGTTAATGTTTCTCCTTCCAAGTTTGTTAGTTTCTGCTTTAATCTCTATTATTTCTCTTGATTTCCTCAGGCTTCTCTTACTTAACTTGTTTCACTCCACCAACTACGTTTCTATTTTGCACAAACATAACTGCCTGTTCTCTGTCACTCTCTCTCTTCAGAAGCCTGGACTTCATTGCCTCCAGGCATTTAATGTTGCAGAGAAATCTGAGGTCAGAAAGATTCCCTTTCCTTTAAAACTATTTTTCTTTGCTGTCTAGATGCTAAGGGTTGTTATGGACTGGATGTTTATGTGCCCTGAAATCTGCATATTGAAGAGATAATGCCCGGTGTGGCTATAGTTGGAGATGGAGCCTCTGTGGGAGTAATTAAGGTTAACTGAGGTCATAAGGATGGGACCCCAATCCGGTAGGATTGGTGTCCTTAGAAGAGACACCAAAGGGCTTGCTCTTTTTTTCCTTTGTGTCCAAGGAGAGGTTATATGAACACACAGGGAGGTGGTATCTGTCCACGAGCCAGGAGAAGAGGCCCCAGAGAAAAACGGATGTGGGCTACCGACTGTGGGTAGTCTACTCTCTGGACTGCAGAGCTGGAGGACATATCCCTACTTGCCCCAGGGCTATGACAATATCTTAGAAGCTGGGCTTGTGCTGTCCATAGCCCAGAATGGGAGGGCTGAGCAGATAAACATCACCACCTTTCTGGCAAGGATCCCTTCCTCACATGTACAGCTTTCCCTGGACTCTGCCTTGAAATCTCCCAGAAGCACTTCTTTGTTTTAGTCTCAGCAATAATGCCTGTCCTTGTGTACCCATGTGGCTTTAATTTCGGAAGAATCCTCTGATTTTATCCATCTCTTTTCTCAAAATTTCATCTCACTGAGTCTAGGTCTGAGTACCAGTGCTATCACTTCTTAACCCTGAAACTCTTCAGTTGCTAGTAAATTCCTTCACAAAGCTCTTTGGATTGAATAAGAATATGGATATGAATTCCTTAGCACAATGTCTGGCATTTGGGACATCTTCTATTTGTTGGTTGTTTCTGTGGAGCCCCAATGCAACCCCATGGAGTGCAAGCAATGACACTCCCTAATTTAAAGATGAGACAGGTATCCCCGCATATCCCAGTAGTAAGACAGATCTGGAACCACATGCCAGTCTAGTTTTCCTTCCTTTCACAGGGTTCTCTTGATGTTGAAGAATTTAATGTCCATGTGAATACCTTTCCCAGGATTTTCTCAGGCGGCAGATACAGCTTCCTTTTCCATTTCAAGCCCTTAGGAGACCGCCAGGATGCTACTCTGTTCTTTCTTCAGCATGGCTACCTACGGGGCAAGGTCTTCACTTGGTCCTTCACCAGAGAATGGGCTGCCTGTCTCTCCTGTCAATGGCCCTGCCTCTAGCAGCACCCTTCTTTTGTGAAGACTAGTAATGGAGGAAAAAAAAAAAAAGTAAAATCCTGAATCCTCAGCTTTTCCCAAGATTTCTGCTGTAATCTCAGAACAGCAGCCTGGGAGTCACTCTGGATTAAATACAAAATTTATATCTTGGACCATGATGACTTGCATGCAGATAGCCACCCATCTCTGTTTAAGGCATCCCCTGCTTGCAGAAACTGTTCCTTCCTGTGCAAGTCACCCAAGCATTACTTAAGAGCAGTATTTTGGGTCACATAGAATAAAGACCTTCAACACTGCACTCCTGTTAAGCATCAATTAGGTGATTTATGAGTAGTCTGGGGATTGTTTTTAAAAGCAGTTTGCATGTTTACTGTTTTTGAAGCACCATGCTAGGAGTTTCGCATGTCTTCTTCCATTTAACACAGCTACCTTATGAGATGGGTCCTACCGTGAACCCTATTTCATGCATGAGGGAACCGTAGCACACAGAGCAGTGGAGGAGGGTAAGAAGATCACATAGCTGGCACACAGTGAAGCCAGAATTTGATCCTAGCAGACATTGGGGCTTTGCTTTCAGTACTAGTTTTATTGCCCTTCTTAATAATCACTTTGTCTTAATTTGCATGTTTCTGATTAATAATTTGTTAAGAATCTATTATGTATTTATGACCCATTATGTATCCTCTCTGTGTCCTATATTTTAAAACTTTCTTCCCCCTTAATGATTTTTCTTAGGATATTTTGAATAATAATCCTTTCCTTGTTTTGTGTGTTACAGATACCTTCTCTAAGTTGACAGCTTGTCTTTGTACCTTATGGTGTCTTTTGACAAACAGAATTTCTTAATTTTAATGTCATAATAGTTATCCTTTTTTTTTAATGGTTAGCAGTTTCTGTGTCTTAGTTAAGAAATCCTTCCCTACTCCAAGGTCATAAATATGTTCTCCTAAATATGTCAAGCTTTGGCCTTTTACACTGAGGTCTTTAAGCCATCAGGAATTGATTTTTGTGTATGGCATGAGGTAGAATCCAGTGTAACACTTCTTTCTGTGGTAATCTATTGCCCCAGTGCTGTATTGGCTTGTCCATCTGTTTTAGTTGAATTTCTTCAAAAGCAAAGCCTCAGATTGTTTCTCTGGGAGGTGAACACAAGAAGCAAAAGTAAGGGTGGTTTAGCCTGGGTGGTTCAGCTGGACAAGCATCTCCCTTTGGCTCAGATCACAATCCCAGGGTCCTGGGATCAAGCCCAAAGTAGGGAGCCTGTTTCTCCCTCCGCCTGCCACTCCCCACTGCTTGTGCTCTCTTTCTCTCTCTGTCAAATTAATAAATGAAATTCTTTTCGAAGGGGGGAAAAAAAAAGAGTAAGCGTGTGAGAAGAAGACAAGGTAGGGCAGAGTCATAGTTGCTACTGTGGACAACAGGGTTCAAGTCCATCTCTGCCAGCATGTGAACAAAGTATCTTCCAGATTTGTTCACCTGAAAGACAGGAAGTGGGACAATGTCTCTGTCTGCCATCTCCTATTTCCTCTTGTTTGGGGCCTGTCCTCAGGGGTGTTAGGTCTAGACTTCTGAGCTGCCCCTTAGTGTGGACTTAGAGGTCTCAACAAATTAGACTGGGCCCTGGAGTGAAGGTAAAATATACCTATAGTCACACAACCACTGAACTCAGATGGAGGCAAGCTGGGGGGAGGGTGGGACCCAGGGCACCAGGGTGGTCTGCTATGCCCTCCCCACACCAATTTTCTTCACCTTGCAGAGGAGTTCCAAGGAGTCCTGCTCAGAGCTGGCCCGGAGGCCCTTCTTTCCTTGCTCTGTACCTCAGAAGGCAGCCCGCATGGCATTAACTGGCTTCCTAGCCCTTTGCTCACTGAAAGCCCTTGGAAGGAGAACACAGCAAGGGAGCAGGGGACTCAGAGCATTTAGACCTGCTGCTTCCTCTCTGTGGGGTTGTCTCTGACTGACTGGGTCCCTCCTTTCACGGATGTATGTGTATAGTATGTCTATAGAGCTCCTCCTTCTGAGAACTGGGGATCACTTGTTCACTGTGTCCCTTCAGGCCTGTGGCCACAGCTCCACTCCAACTTTTGTGAAATATCACATCATTAAACCCTCTGATGTTGATGTGCTTCTGCTCCTTCAGGGACTGTGGCTGATGATGGCATTGTTGTCTTGTCTCCATGAAATGATGGCACAACAGGTGCCCGATTTCACCCTGCTCTTCCTGGGTACCAGCTTTGTGCCTGAACACTGCTCAGGGTTACGGGGGGAACCGGGTGATTTATGCAGCTCCTGTCCTCAGAAAGCTTCCTATCTAGTGACCCAGAAAAATGAAAGGGAAGCCAGGCACTTGCAAAGGACAACAGAGAGTGCTTGGAGTAGATTTGGGGTCAAATCTGTCCAACATCAGAGTGACCTTACCTCCCATCAAGGTCTTTTAAGGCCAGACCCCTGCCCAGGCCTCTGGGACAATGCCCCCCCATCCAGCCCATCTTCCTGTTCCTTCCATCCTGGCTCTAGTTGGGCTTTTCCTCTATTCTCTTTTCATGGTTGCAGTTCCAGAGGTTTCTGCTGACTGACTGATGTCTCTTTTATAGATATTCATATGACTAAAAAACAGGCTTCAGATGCATAAATATCATATTGACAAGAGTGAATAAGGAGAATGGGGAAATTCATGGTCTTTTAACCAAGCACAGGGATTTTGTGGTAGTTTTTTTTTCCCCCTTTTCCTTCTGAAATCTGCAGAAGCTGTTATACTAATAGCTGTGATTTGCATAATTTCTGGAGTGCAGCAGAATAGGAAGCCAGGCTGCAGCAGACAGTCTGACTCTGCTGGTATAGGGCAGAGCCTTACATTATTAGGAAGAAGCCACATAAATATGTCAGTCCCCAAATGCCTGTGAGGGTGAGGCTGTGTGAATAGAACAGGTACAGTGAGCCAGCAGCTTCCCTCCCCATGACAGGGTACCTAAAGCAAAGACTAGAAGCGGTGGGGGAGAGAGAGCCCCCACCCTGTTCCTTAGGGACAGCTCCTTAGGGACTCCAAGGCCAGGCAAGCCCTTTATAAGGAGCTTGGCTCCTTATAAAGAACAGACATTGGCTGTTCTGGTTGAGGGCAAGGTTTCTGTGTGTTAGGTTCCTCTACTGATGGAGGACTTTGAAGAAACTGATCATTGTCAGGTCTAGGCTGTAAATCATGCCAGGCTCACAGTGTGAAAAAAGTCTCTGCCTTAAATGGGTTAGATGTTTACCTTTTTGCACCACCAAAAGGAGGAGATCTGTGTGGTGTGGAGGAAAATAAATGGGCCTAGAGTGGGAAAGAGCAGTCTCCCCATATCCTAGCCTGAACAAGTCACTCTGCTTAAGAATAAAGGTAACATGGGGCGCCTGGGTGGCTCAGTGGGTTAAGCCTCTGCCTTCAGCTCAGGTCATGATCTCAGGGTCCTGGGATCGAACCCTGCATCGGGCTCTCTGCTCAGTGGGGAGCCTGCTTCCTCCTCTCTCTCTGCCTGCCTCTCTGCCTACTTGTGATCTCTGTCAAATATATAAATAAAATCTTTAAAAAAGTGAATAAAGGTAACATGAAGTTGTTGTTGTACATCTAAAACGAATACAACACTGTATGTTAACTAGACTGGAATTAAAATAAAAACTTAACCAGGAAAAAATCAAAACAAAAAACAAAGCTAATATGGCTTTGTGAGGTTCTTGTGACAACATAAGATCATAAAGGAAAGGAATGGGGGTTCAGAGTGTATGCTCACTAAATAGTGCTGTTGTTAAATTTCATTCAAATTGGGTTCCTTTGCCAAACCCTTCATTCTGAGTCTGTGATGAGGGGTCTGGGTTCAGGCAAAATTTATCAGTGTCTTCTGAAAGACTAGAGTCACTGTTACAGATGTTTTTTTGACAATTCCAAATTTTGTTAATTCCCCTCTAGAAAGTCTTATTATTTGTACCACCTGCTGCCTTTCTCTCTTTTGAAAATTAAAGCCCTCTTACTGGAGGCAGGCTGATTGTAACAGGTTTGTCTGCAGGAGTTCTCAAGGCCACAGCCACAGAGGCCCAGAGGAGAAACCTAGGACCTTGCAAGATTCAGTGGACAGAGAGTTCTCAGGAGTAATTAAGCAGGACAGCAGATGTGGAGTTGTGGGTGAGCTGAGTGCTGGTGTCAGAGGACATTCTCCTCTTTCCCTCACCCTCTGTTGGCATATCTCTTATTCCTCCCTGGGCTACAACTGTTATTAACGTTCAGATTTTGGAGATAATGGTTTTAATTAAACTACTTTGCTGTTTACTACTGTTTCGGGCATTTGCTAATTAATCTTTATGTAATTGTTTTGCAATGGTTGTACAGCAAAAGTTCTTAAATTATAAGTTGACGCTCTCACAGAGAATCTAATTTCTAATCAAACTCCCATGTTAATAAGCAACAATGAGGGAGAGAAATTAACTATTTAAAGTCCCTCTCTTCATAGATGTTATATCTTCAACCTGACAGGTTGACCATGCTGTGGAGAGTCCCACACTGATGGTTCTGATGGAACTGTTGATATCCATGTAGTAAGGTCCTAGCATTCCCTCTCTCTTAATTAGCATTAAGATACTAATTCTGGCCCTATATTTGTAGAGAATATTTCTCTGAAAGGGTTACTCCTAAGAGTGTCACCTCCCTAAGATAGAGAACATGTCACCCTTTATCAAACCCTAGACTCTTCCTCTTTACTAAGGCAACTGCAGGTGTGTGGGAATCACATGTACAGAACTTTGGAAATGAGTAATAAAGGGCTGAAGTGATGTCAGAGTACCCCACAATATGTGAGGTAGATAGAGGAGCATTTCTAATGGATATTGGAGATAATAATTCTTTAATTTCTGAAATAAGAACAGTTCTCATCGACTCCTATAACTTGTTTCCCTACCTTGTAAGTATCTGCCTCTCTCTGATTCTGGGTTCTAATCCTGAGTCCTGTAAGGGACAAGCTACAGAAAGGGTTAATCTCCCTTCTTGTTATTAGCTTCTGGATATAGGGCTATTATCTCCATGATTCAATGAAGTCAAGCTCTCTCTGCTAGCAGAGAGCTCTTTTCAGCCATTGTACTCCAGTGAGGGGCATGGACCCTGGAGCCAGACTACCTGGGTCCAAAGCCTACCTCTGCCAATTTTTAGCTGTGTAACCCTAGATTGGTTATGCAAACTCTCTCTGGGTCTGTAATATCAGGTTTTAAGAATGTATGCCTTATGGTACCGAGATGATGACTAAATGAGATGGAGTATGTCAAGATCTTGCTACTGTGCCTGGCACATAGTAAATGAGTATACTATTATTATCCATTTTTCCATGGATTGTTTTCCAGCCTCTACCATAGTGCATGCTGAGTGCCATGGAGGGATTGCCTAATTTGCTCTTAGCTATGATATTCCTAGGATCACATGTTTCTTTCCTATTTTACTTTTCCAGTTTGGAGGCAAGTTGGATTGTACCTTATCCGTGTTCCTAAGTGTGTTTAGGGATTGCTGATGTTAAGCAGATATCAACCATAGAAGGAGTTAATTCAGGGATGACAGATGCTGTTCACCTCTTCTGTCACCTGTGGTGGACCTCGCTTACTGATCACAGAACTCTTACTCATTAGGTTTAGGCTTAGCTCAGATTTCCTGTCAACAGACTGCCTAGACAGCTAAGAGTCAACGTCGAAACCCAAAAAAGAGAACACTCAGTGAATCTGGCATGTTAATGCTTTATTAGAAGGTTCAGTTCCAGCAAGCAAAGTGAGGGTAAAGGAAGTGGAGCAAGGAAGGAGAGAAAGCAAATACAGGTGATGTGTTACCAAGTTGACTAGTTTCTCAAGAACTCTGGCTGGTTGCTCAGTCACATGGGATATCTTCAGGGAAGACATGTGAGACCACCATGTCCAGACAGCCCATCTCAGGAGAAGAGCTCAAGGAGTTTATCTTCTGACTTATTTCCATTTCCTACCTCTCAGTGGTCAAAGTCCACTTTGTGGGTCTTCAATGCCTCTTCACCTCCAGGTTGTAATAACCTACCTGCCCACAGGCAGCCACCGAGGAAATCAGAGCCTTCCTGAATCCAGTGGGCTGAACTTGGGCACTAGCACCACAGGTTTCATCACAGCAAGTGTGGTCGGCCCAGGAAGAGCCCAAGACACTCCCCAGGGGAGGCTGAGCCCATCCGGATGTTAGAGGATGAGGTGGAAGGCAGTGGAAGTTGGAGCTTTACATCTGTGGGAATGGAGTCTTGGCAGGTGTCCAAAGCTCAGAAAGCTGGAATTGCTGAGTGGATCTGAGTGGTTCATAGACTGGCTCTAGTGCAATTGGCATGTGGTATAAAAACCCATTTGGCATCCAGGGTTTGGTTGAGAGACATCCCAGGGGCTTTGGTCTCAAAGTCTTTGTCATATTTCATCCTCATTTTCGTTGCCCTCTCCTAGTGCCACAACTTCCTGCTGCAGTGCAGGGACCACACCTGACCAGGGTACACTGAACACCATAACCCCTCGCCCCAGGCCCCGCATGCCCATGATGAATCCACAGGAGAGAAGAACGGGGGTAGCCAGCGGTTCCAGAACTGGAGCACCGGCTGTCAGCTTCCATGTTCTGTCTGCTACAGCACATCCCTTCTCTCCTCTGTCACTGCCCTCTGGCCCAGCCACTTTCAGATCTTACGCCAGGTCATCTCCCTGGTACCCCATGGTCTCTGGCCTCACTGTCCTCTTCTCAGCTCTCCCCAAAAACAGTGTGTATGAAGGCCCATACCTATTCCTCGTTGCTGGTTAACTCCTGTTCATCCTGCTAGTCTCAGCTTCAGAAGGACCTTCCTGGGCCCCAAAATATAAAACGGATCTCTGTTGTACATCACATCTAATTGCTCTGTCTGTACAGTATACTTACAGTATAAGTATTTAACCGACTTCTGTGTCTTCCACTAGGCGATAAGCCCCAAGAAGGCAGGGAATGAGATTGTTTTCCACTATGTCTTTAGCTCCCACTCTCTGGCTTATACTAGATGTTACACATGGTAAAAATAAAATAAAATAAATGAATGAATTGGTGAAAAACTGAATGCCTCTGTCTTTTTGATCCTTTGTCTCCATGAGCCTTGAGACTGACAAGCTAATAATTCCTACAGCATGAGGGGGCCTGCTATCATTTTCTGTAATGGCTGTCATGATGGTCTTTCAGAAAGTAATTGGCTTAATTATGCCCTAAACTGACCCTTTGGATGGAACTGTAGGATAAATGAACAGAGAGAAATGATTTGGAATGGTCCTGTTGGGTCCAATTATCAGTAAAGAAAGTGATTGAAGATTAGGTCTAGTTTATCCAGGACTCCCCAGCATGAGCCACAACTGCTCATTATAGCTGCCCTGTGGCTTATCACGGGTTTTGGGAAACTAGTCTGCCTACTAATCATTCCCATTTATTTTCTCTGAAAGGGTGGCATGTATAAGCTCCAAGTTGTGGGAACATAGTGGGAATTCCGAGACCTCAAGATCAAGTGTTGATAAGAGCTTTTAACCCTTCATTGGGTTTCTGAGTGCACAGGTTGTTTAAGTGGCCCTAATTCCAGGGCCAGAGATCTAAGAAGCAGTTGTCAATGTTCTTCTCTGCCTCTGATGTAATTATATATATATATATACATATATATATATATGTATATATATATATATAATATATAGATAGAGAGAGTCTGCATGGAATAAATGGAAAACTGGTCGTGGAGGTTCTAGAGTCACACAAGGGACAAAACCAAATATGTAAACAGTACCATCTCCTTGTTTGTTGGATGGCAATGAGAGTCCTTATGGGGTACGGTTATAATTATTAGTGCCTGGAGTAGGAGACAGATACACATCTGGATGAATCAGTAGCCCCAGCCAGTTGACTTGGTATATGAATGTTTTGCGGGGGAGGGCATCAGATCTGTATCTACAAAGAGCAGTGCAACTGCCTGAAGTTTCAGATTCGTGGTGTTCTCTGTGTTCCCTGCCCATCAGTGCTCCGTGCGCCCAGCTCAGTCTGTTTTACAAAGAGCACTCTGTTCTTTTTCTCAAAACTTCTGGGGGCACCTGGGTGGCTCAGTCGGTTGAGCATCTGCCTTCAGCTCTGGTTGAGATTCAGGGTCCTGGGATGGAGTCCTTCATCGGCTCCCTGCTCCGCGGGCAGTCAGAATCTCCTTTTGTCCCTCCTCCTTGCTCATTATCTCTCTCTTTCAAATAAATAAATAAAGACTTAAAAAGACTTCTGGGACTTCATGGCAAAGTAGCCGTATCCTCCCTCTGTCCCTCTGTTCAAAGAAGCCTCAACAGTTGACTCAAATGAGGACTCTGTAAGCATTAGAAGAGCAGGAAGATCTATTCTCCCTGTTTTTTTTTTTTTTTTTTTTTTTTTTCTTCTAAATCCTGACTTCCCTCTGAACTCAGGAAGTTGGGAGCTGTGTACATCCCCTTGTATGATTCCCATGGGTGTGCAGAGTTTTGTTTTGGTTTTTATTTTTTAGATGCTGGGGAAGATTGATACATTTATTTTCTTGTCTCCATTTAGGTGGGCTGTCCCTTGCTGCTTGCATGCTTTATTTAGGAAAAATCCTTTCACAACAAACACCCAAGGGAATATCCTGAACCTCTAGTCATATTTGAAAGGTTTGAAGAGGTAAGTGGCTATGAGGACTGTACAGAAATATATGCCTCCACCAGAAAGGATGAATACCCAACTTTTGTAGCAACATGGACGGGACTGAAAGAGATTATGCTGAGTGAAATAAGTCAAGCAGAGAGAGTCAATTATCATATGGTTTCACTTATTTGTGGAACATAACAAACATCATGGAGGACAAGGGGTGTTAGAGAGGAGAAGGGAGTTGGGGTAAATTGGAAGGGGAGGTGAATCACGAGAGACTCTGGACTCTGAAAAACAATCTGAGGGGTTTGAAGTGGCGGGGGGGTGGAAGGTTGGGGTACCAGGTGGTGGGTATTATAGAGGGTATGGATTGCATGGAGCACTGGGTGTGGTGAAAAAATAATGAATACTGTTTCTCTGAAAATAAATAAATTGAAAAAACTAAAAAAAAAAAAAAAAAAAAAAAAAGGAAAGAAAATGAGTTACAGGCGTCTGCGTGGCTCAGTCCATTAAGCATACAACCCTTGATTTCAGCTCAGGGTCTTAATCTCTGGGTCATGAGTTCAAGCCCCTGTGTTAGACTTCATCCTGGGTGTGGATCCTACTTTAAAAAATAAATAAAATTTTAAAAATAAAAGATAAAAAAAGAGAAATATATGATTTTATAGAGTCCTTGTCAATCATACCTTATTTCACATTAACTGGAAGTTTTTATTAGTTAGGATAAGTAATACATGGGACATAATCTATCCCCTTCTGCTTTTGAGGAAGGATTTCTTACATCCTGAGGGTTCTGTGCCCAGTACCCGCGCCAATGAGACAAGAGTGCAGAGACTCACAATTGTGTCTGGGATTCTGCAGGGAGGGAGACATACTGTACAATTTTTATGCTGTGCACAATACATTTTAGGGACTGCCAGCTTCCCAAAGTACATGAGATATTAGTAAAGCAGAGGCCAAAGGGGGTATACTAAATTATTTAATTTTTTTAATTTTCAAATTTTCTTCTTTTTAAAGTTCTTATTTATTTGTTTTTATTTATTTTTATTATGTTATTGAAATTTTATTCTAAAAAGTTTTATTGCAGATTTCAAACATATACACAAGTAGACAGACTAGTATAATTAACCTCTCAGGTACCCGTTATACAGCTTCAATAATTAGTGATAAATGGGAACTCTTACTTCATTTCTATTCCAATCTAGTTCCCATACCCTGCCCCATGTTATTTTGAAACATCTCTCAGATTTCTATCATTTTATTTCTAAATATTTCAGCCTTTTCCCATGGAATAAAAGATTTTAAAAATGTAATTATAACCACACTACAACTTTCACACCTGAAAAATATCAACAGTAATTCCTTAATAACATCAAACACCAAGTCAGTGTATTTCCGCAATTGTCATACAAATGCTTTGAATGTTTAAACAGAAAAAAGGTGAGGTGGGATGAGGTGAAGAGGGCAGTGCCCTAAAGTACTTGGAAGGCCACCCCTAGGAGGGACCCACAGAACCTGGAGCCTGGTAGAAAGTTACATCAAGTGCATGCCACTCCCTAGAGCAAAGTGCGTTTCCTATTCAGGACTTAACCTCAGTGTCCCCTCCTGCCGGGCAGGTCTCCTCCCCTGCCTGCCTTATCTCGCATGGGCCCTCAGTACTGTCAAGTGGCACCATTTAATTCTCTTTGATAGTGTAAGATACTTTTCTCATCTGGTCATTTTCCTTTCCACTCACTGTAGAACTGTATAAAATTTCTAGACAAAAGCTCCACTTCTCTTTTTAAAACAAATAGCTAATACACTTGTGAATGCGGCAAAAAGACCTTTGAACTAGGCCAGAAACAGCAATTTTTTTTTTTAGGAAAAATTGTTCCTAGAGTCAACAGGGTTAGTGTGGACTTTCCAAAGGCAGAATAATTAATGCATATGAGGAGTAGTTTTGTTCATTAGCAACAGCAGATCAGTCCATCAAAGTGTATCTAAAAGCTGTTCAGCCTGGTAGTACCAATTGGCACTTTTGTTTTCTTTAATTCAAGTCATGTAATTGCCCCCTCCCCCTTTCTCATAAAAACCCCTTGCTTTCCCCACACAGGTGACACACTTTTCTGGTTGCTGTTGGAATCTGTGTTGCCCAAATTGCAATTCTGAGATCCCAAATATTAAGGCGTTTGTTCTTTTTCTAAACAAATGAACAAACAAATAAAAAAAAGTCTAAACAGCTTTAATATGGATCCAAAACTACATTGTGACTGGCTGGGATCTTTTGCATTTCCTTTAATTTATCTTCTCCCTCTCTTTGTGTTTTTTAGTTCTTGCAATATTTTTCTTTGGTTGTTGATGTTATTATTGATGCTGTTTTTCATTGGAGAAACTATATTTTGTCCTGGAGAGCTTCCAACAATCTGGATTTTGTGATTGTACCCCTATGGTGTCATTTGACATGCTCATTTGTTCCCTGCATTTTCTATATATTGGTAATTAAATCTAGGTGCTTGGTCAGGTTCAGGTTTGATGTTTTTTGGCAAGACTGTTTCAGAGATGGTGTTGCCATGAGGCCCATAATACCTTATTGTCTCCCTTCATGTGATGTTAGCTGTCACTGATGATAATGGGAAGATCTTATCCTTTGCAGGAAGTTACAGATGGATATTCTAATCTGTCAAGCTTCCTTCATTCATTAGCAAGAATGTATCCATACCTTTATCGACTCTGTGCTTATTCTGAGAAGGCAAACACATTAAAAAAAAAAAAAACAAAATAAGAGATACCTTTATACACTATATGCACTATATGGAGTGATTTCCAGGATATATTTGAGAGATTTAAAATGAAACCAGTAACATGTATAGTATGTTACCATTTAAAAAATGGAAATGAACACACATACACACACACACACACACACACACACACAAACACACACATATATAGTGTAATATATGGTGAGCAGCTTCATTATATTAACAGAGATAACTGCAACTATCTTCATGCTTGCCTCTTCCTTTGTATTCTCTCTTAAAACCATTGATCTAAACATGATTTCTCTTCTTTGCTAGTCCAATTATGGACTAGGTAGGACCACCAACTTTATCTTTTCCCATATGTTGGGTATATTTCTGAAGTTTTAATTCTCTGATTGGATTTTTTAAAAGGCTTCATGGGGATAAGACATATTGCAATAAATTTGAGTCCTTATCACAGTGAGGTATCAGCCATACGTCATTGTATTATATGCATCATTGCTTCCAAAGGAAGCAAAATAAATCAGACACGCTCAAAGGGACTAATCAAAGTCTTGGGCTAATAACACTGCCATGTATGTTTAACTAATACAGACTTGCCTAGCTATGACATCACTGGTACAAAAGAGGTGTGGAAGTTGAAGGAAAAGCTCTTTGAATGGTATCTCTAGCTGATGGACCAGGAAGATACTAGGATGTTGTGGTAGTTGGTATCTTTGAAATCCTATACAGAATTGTATAGACAATACTCAGCACCCAAACTATGCAATTAAGGAAAATTGGATAAAAAGATTATTGCAGGATGTGGTCAAGATTTAAAGGGATAGTGGGATACTTCAGGGCAGACGAGAACAGGGAGCCATGTCCACTTCAGACCCTAAGAGAGTAGATGAATAGAGAAGGCTTCCTGGCAGGAGCTCTGGTCTTGATAGAGAGACACAGCTAATACGCAGTTATCTGGCAGGGAGCATTCTGTGGGGATAAATTTCTTGACTCCAGTATCCTTCTCCTCTTTGCTGGTGCCTCTCATTGTTAAAACCCAACTAAAAATCAGAGGGCAAAGTAGCCCATAGAGATTGGCCTCTGAGGGGCAAAGGGCATTATGCCTCAATCTTCTTAGGCTTAGTAGTTCCAGTGAAAGATTTATGTGCCAGTCTGGATTTTTTCGTACACTTCTGGAAGTTTTGATAACTTCTCTTGACACTTGGTGTTTTAAAATTTTATGGGGAGAAGTTTTTGTGTAGGTCATTTTGTATTCATGTTACCAAGAAATCAGTGGACGCTTTAAATCTGAAAACTCCAGATATCCTTCAGTTTGATGAAATGGTCTTCTTTTTTCTCTATTCTCTCTCTCTCTAGAATACTTATTGGTGGCTGTTTCCCTGAAGATGGAGTGATTGTCTTTTTAGGCTTCTTAAGCTTTCTTTCTCTTTTTGCTTTGTATTTTGGGACACTTGTTGACATTTTAGACTTTTAAATACATTTTTAGCTCTTGATGATTTGCTTTTGTTTTCGTATTATTTCTTTTATATAGCAACTTGCGCGCTCTCTCTCTCTCTCTCTCTCTCTTTTTTTTTACATATATGTGACATCTGAAATTTCTCTGAGGAAATTACTTGAAGTCCTTTTATTTTTTCAGCTGTTTTAAGACATAGTAGACCAATCAATATTGTGTAAATTGAAGGTGTACAGTGTGGTGATTTATATATGTATATATAGTGAGATGCTTGCCAAAATCAAGTTCATTTACACATCCATCAGCTCACATAGTTATTATTTATTTATTTATTTATTTATGTAATGAAAACACAGTTTTTTTCTTTTTTTAGAGAGAGAGAGAGGGAGCACCTGTGCACATGAGTCAGGTCGGTGGGGTGGGGGGTGGGGGGGCATGGGGAAGGGCAGAGGGAGAATCTTAAGCAGGCTCCACACCCAATGTGGTGCCCCACAGCGGCTTGATCTCACAACTCTGAGATCATGACTTGAGCCAAAATCAAGTCAGATGCTTAATGGACTCAGCTACCCAGGTGCCCCTAGAACACATTAGATCAAAGTTTATCTCCTTTCCGTTTGCTCTGTCCCCTCCAAAGTCACAATGATTCATTGATCATGAGACAGGAGACTATAGTGATTAAAAACCTGGGTGTGAATTATGGCATTGACTAGTTTTTTTGACCTGGGGCAAGGCACCTGGCCTTTGTACCTTGGTTTCCTCACTTGTCAAAAACCACCACTAGGAGTTAAGATGGCAGAGAAGTAGAGAGACCCTGGGCTTTCCTCATCCTTCAAACGTAGCTGTATTGAGAGGTCAGGTCACTTATAATACTCATGAAACTGATTTGAGGATTGAAAGAAGGATTTCCACGGTTGGAAGGAGACAGCATGGTGGGTGTGATATGCATGTAAGTGACTGATAGGAAAAAACTATATGGGGAAAGAACGCTTTCTGGGGGGAGATAAAAGGGAGAGAAGGAGAGTGGGACAGAGGGGTTGAGAGAGAGCGGTGTCAGGAAGAAAATCTCTTGGACCATAGACTGAGGAGCTGGGGGAACTGAATAGTTCAGGTTTTTTGCAAGCAGCGAGTGGAGGTCAAGCCCAGAGAATTTGAAAATGCTCAACTTTCACTGTAGGGGAGCTATCACCCAGGAATGCACAAAAAATGGTGTAGGGATCTCTAGGGTTGCACTGTGAGAGATCATTCCCCTTCCTGGAGTATATTTGGAATAGGGTATATTGCCTTTCTAAGGACAAAATACTGCAGGTGCCAACAAACAGTCTTTCATCAACAGTGAGCAAAGATGTGCACCGAGACTGGATAATACAGAATCTGAACACCGTACAAGCATGGGACTGTTTTTCTGGAAGAAAGGACACTAGTCAGACTACAGTATGCCTCAAACCTGGAAGAGGGAGCATATCTCAGTGGGTCGGCTATTTTAAGATCTGGAGTTTTTAATCCCAGTCACACTAGAAATAAAACACAGGAGACCTGAGTGTCAGACACACTGACGGCCCTCACTTCCTGAACAGCAGGAGGTGTGAGACACCCCCCACCCCCAAATCTGGGATCTAGAAAGTGGAGTGTTATCATTTTACCCATGCAGTCAATATGGCTGGACATCAGAGAGCAACACAGTAGCTCCCAGTGGAGGTGTGAGCCATTTACATTAACCCTGTCCCTGGTGCTTAGCAAGTGCTTTTTTTTTTTTTTTTTTTTTTTACTCAGATGGGATTGACTAAGCCAATGGACAGGGTCTCTCTCCCAGAAAAGCAAAACAGGCAGCATGCCACATGCACCAAATCTACCTATCATGCAATGCTTCAAAGTGTCCCCTTCAATTCAATTAGGACCAGGCTGTATTTTTTTTTTCTTTCTCCTTTGGAATCAGGCTTATAATTTTTTGTTTGTTAATTTGCTTTTTCATTACCTTCTCTCTCTCTCTTTGATCAAACTTCTTTTTTTCTTTTCTTTTTCTTTATCTTTTTCCTTTTTGTTTGGAATCAATCTTACAGGTTTGTTTTTGCTTTTGTTTTTCAATTGTCTGTGTTTTTGTTTTTGGTTTTTGTACCTTTCCCTTTTCTCTCTCTCTTTTTCCTTTCATTTCTTTTTTTCCCAGACTTTTTTCAACAAACAAATCAAAACTCACCTGTAAGTCTAAGCACTCCCCACTTCAAGCAATAATGAGCTCTGCAGAGGATGACCAGTGGGAAAAAGCAACCAAAATCCAAGAGCAGAGTGCACACAGCATACATCAGAAACACTTCATGAAGTGGCAGGCCTTGGACAGTGTATGACCTATTTTTAATACATAACAAGCTTTCATAACATGCAAGAGATAGAAAGAATTTAGCTACATTTGGCTAAAGAAATTTAGCCAAAATGACAAGATAGAGGAATTCTCCCCAAAAGAAAGGTCAGGAAGATATCACAGCCAAACACTTGCTGAAAACAGATACAAACAATATATCTGAAAAAGAATTTCGATCAATAGTCATAAGACTACTAGTTGGACTTGTGAAAAAAACATAGACAATAATAGAGAAACCCTTGCTGCAGAGATAAAAGACCTAAAAATTAGGATTTTTTTTTAATGCTATAACAAATGCAAAACAGTTTGGAGATAATCACAATGAAGAGGCAGAGAAGACAGTGAGTGATATAGAAGATAAAATTATGGAAAATAATGAATCTGAAAAGAAGAGTGAAAAAAAAACTATTAGATCACAAAAGTAGACTTAGAGAACTCAGTGATTCCATAAAGCAAAATAATATCCATATCATAGGAGTCCAAGAAGAAGAAGAATGGAAAAAAAAAAAAAGGCAGAAGGCTTATTTGAACAAATTATAGTTGAGAATTTCCTTAATCTAGGAAAGGAAATAAGAATTCAAGTCCAAGAGGCACAGATAACTCACCTCAAAACAAAACAAAACAAAACAAACAAAAAAACAGGTCAACACCAAGACATTTCACAGTGAAATTTGCAAAATACTAAGAGAATTCTGAAAGCAGTGAGGGGAAAAAATGGTCCTTAACTTATAAGGGTAGACACATAAGATTAGCAGCAGTCCTGTCCACAGAGACCTGGAAGGCCAAAAGGGAGTGGCATGATATACACAACATGATAAATGGGAAAAACATCCATCCAAGAATATTTTATCTAGAAAAACTGTCATTCAGAATAGAAGGAGAGATAAAGGGTTTCTAAGACAAACAAAAAACTAAAGGAGCTCATGAATGCAAAACCAGTTCTGTAAGAGATATTAAAGGGGCAGGAAAGAGGGACCAAAAGTAACAAAGAATAGAACAGAATAGAGACAATCTACAGGAACAGCGACTTTATAGGTAATACAATGGCATTAAATTAATATCTTTCAAAAATTACTCTCCGGGGGTGCCTGGCTGGCTCAGTGTGTTAAGCCGCTGCCTTCGGCTCAGGTCATGATCTCAGGGTCCTGGGATTGAGTCCCGCATCGGGCTCTCTGCTCGGCAGGGAGCCTGCTTCCCTCTCTCTCTCTGCCTGCCTCTCCATCTACTTGTGATTTCTCTCTGTCAAATAAATAAATAAAATCTTTAAAAAAAAATTACTTTGAATGTAAATGGACTAAATGCTCCAATCAAAAGACAGAAAGTATTAGAATAGACTAAAAAAAAAAAAAAAAAAAACAAGACATCAGTATGCTGTTTACATGAGAATCATTTTAGACATAAAGACACCTCCAGATTGAAAGTGAGGGGGAGGGGGAGGGGGAGGAAAATTTATCAAGCTAATGGACATCAAAAGAAAGTTGAAGTAGCCATACTTACATCAGACAAACTAGATGTTAAAACAAACACTATAAATAAAAGATGACACAGGACACTATATCATAGTAATGGGGCCTATCAAACAAGAAGGTCTAGCAATTATAAATATTTATACCCCTAACCTGGGAGCAGCAAATATGTAAATCAATTAATAAAAGACTTAAAGATAATCACTGATACTAATATAGTAATAGTAGGGGGACTTTAACACCCCACTCTCAGCAATGGACAGATCATGTAAACAAAATATCAACAAGGAAACAGGGCTTTAAATGACTCATTGGACCAGATACATACAAAGCATTTCAAATACATACAAAGCATTTCATCTTAAAGCAGCAGAGTACACATTCTTTTTGAGTGCACATGGATAATTGTCCACAATAGTTCACATACTGGGTCACAAATCAGGCCTCAACTTGTACAAAAATTGAGATAATGCCATGCATATTTTCAGACCACAATGCTATGAAACTTGAAGTCAACCGCAAGAAAAGATTTGGAAGGATCACAAATGCAGGGAGTTAAAGAACATCCTACTAAAGAATGAATGGGTCAAACAGGAAACTGAAGAAGAACTTAAAAAATACATGGAAACAAATGAAATTGAAAGCACAGTAGTTCAGAACCTGTGGGATGCAGCAAAGGCGAAGGGAGCAAAGGCTAAGAGGAAGTGTATTGCAATAGGTCTTCCTCAAGAAGCAAGAAAAGTCTCAAGTACACAACCTTAAGTTACACCTAAAGGAGCTGGGAAAAGAACAACAAATAAAGTCTAAATCCAGAAGCAGAAGAGAAATAGTAAAGGTCAGAACAGAAATCAATGATAAAGAAATTTTTTAAAAAACAAAACAGTAAAACAGATCAACAAATCTAAGAGCTAGTTCTTTGAAAGAATTAACAAAATTGATAAAACCCTTAACCAGGTTTATCAAAAAGAAGATACAAATGACCCAAATAAAATCATGAAGAAGAGAGATCACAATCAATACTGCCAACCACAAATAATTTTAAGAGGACACTATGAGCAATTGTATGCCCAACAAATTAGGCAATCTGGAAGAAATGCATAATTCGCTAGAAAATATAAACTGCAAAAACTGAAACAGAATTAAAAAATCTGAACAGACCCATTACCAGTAAAGAAGTTGACTCAGTAATCAAAAATTTCCCAACAAATAAAAATCCAGGGCTGGATAATTTCCCAGGGGAATTCTACCAAACATTTAAAGGAGAATTAATGACTATTCTGAAGTTATTCTAAAAAATAGAAATGGCAGGAAAACTTCCTAACTCCTTCTATGAGGCCAACATTACCTTGATCCCAAAACCAGGCAAAGACCCCACTAAGAAGAACTACAGACCAATATCCTTGATGAACATGGATGCAAAAATTTTCAGCATTAAACTACCTAATTGGATCCAACAGTACATTAAAATGATTATTCTATACCACTAAATGGGATTAATTCCTGGGCTGCAAGTGTGGTTCAACATTCACAAATCAATAAGTGATATATCACATTAGTACAAGAAAGGATAAGAATCATATGGTTCTCTCAATAGATGCAGAAAAAGCATTTGACAAAATACAGCCTCTCCTTTTTTGATAAAAACCCTCAACAAAGTAGGGATAGAAGGAACATACCTCAACATCATAAAGGCCATATATGAGAGATGAATAGTTATTATTATCCTCAATGGGGAAAAACTGAGAGACTGAGAGCTTTTCCCCTAAAGTCAGGAGCACAACAGGGATGTCCGGTCTCACCATTATTGTTTAACATAGTACTGGAAGTCCTGGCCTCAGCAAACAACAAAAAGAAAAGGAATCCAGATTGGCAAGGAAGAAATCAATGTTTCACTCTTCCCAAACGATATGATACTCTATGTAGAAAACCCAAAAGACTACACCAAAAAAACTGGTAGAGTTCATACAGGAATTCAGCAAAACTGCAGGATATAAAATCAATGCACAGAAGTCTGGAATTTCTATACACCAATAACGAAGCAGCAGGAAGAGAAATCAAGGAACAGATTCCATTTACAATTGCATCAAAAACCATAAAATACTTAGGAATAAAACTAAAAAAAAAAAAGGCAAAAGATCTGTATTCTGAATACTATAGAACACTTATGAAAGAAATCGAGAAACACAAAGTAATGGAAAAATATTCCATGCTCTTGGATTAGAAGCACAAATAGTGCTAAAATGTCTATACCACCCAAAGCAATCTACACATTCAATACAATCCCTATCAAAATAACACCAGCATTTTTTGCAGAGCGGGAACAAACAATCCTCAAATTTGAATGGAACCAGAAAAGACCCTGCATAATGAAAAAGAAAACCAAAGCTGAACATCACAATTGCAGACTAAAAGCTATATTACAAACCTGTAATCATCAAGACATAGGTACTGGCACAAAAACAGACACATAGATCGATGGAACAGCACAGAGAACCCAGAAGTGGAACCTCAACTCTATGGTCAACTGGAAAGATGTCCAATGGAAAAAAGACAGTCTTCTCAACAAATGGTATTGGAAAAAAATGGGCAGCCACATGCAGAAGAATGAAACTGGACCACTTTCTTTCTTTTTTTCTTTTTAAGATTTTATTTATTTATTTATTTGACAGGCAGAGATCACAGTAGGCAGAGAGGCAGGCAGAGAGAGAGGAGGAAGCAGGCTCCCTGCAGAGCAGAAAGCCCCATGTGGGGCTGGATCCCAGGACTCTGGGGTCATGACCTGAGTCGAAGGCAGAGGCTTTAACCCACTGAGCCACCCAGGTGCCCCGAAACTGGACCACTTTCTTACACCATACACAAAAATAAACTCAAAATGGATTCAAGACCTATATGTGAGACAGGAATCCACCAAAATCCTAAAGAACACAGGCAGCAGCTTTTTACTAGACACATCTCCAGAGGTAATGGAAACAAAAGCAATGATTAACTATTGGGACTTCATCAAGATAAGAAGCTTCTGCACAGCAAAGGAAACAGTCAACCAATTAGAAAGGCATCTTACCGAGTGGAAGAAGATATTTGCAAATAACATATCAGATAAACGGTTGTATGCAAAATTTCTTCTCAAACTCAACACCCAAGAAACAAAAAATCCAATCAAGAAATGGCTAGAAGACATGGACAGAGATTTCTCCAAGGAAGAAATACAAATAGCCAATAGCCACATGAAAAAATGCTCAATATCCCTCATCATCAGGGAAATACAAATCAAAACTACACTGAGATACCACCCCACACTGATCTGAATAGGTAAAATTAACCACTCAGGAAACAACAGATGTTGGCGAGGATGCAGTAAAGGGGGAATCCTCTTACATTTTGGGGGGAATGCAAACTGGTAGGGCCACTCTGGAGAACAGTATGGAGGTTCTGCAAAAAGTTAATGATATGTCATTTGCAAAAAGTTAAAAATAGAACTGCCCTGGGGCACCTGGGTGGCTCAGTGGGTTAAGCCGCTGCCTTCCGCTCAGGTCATGATCTCAGGGTCCTTGGATCGAGTCCCACATTGGGCTTTCTGCTCAGCAGGGAGCCTGCTTCCCTCTCTCTCTCTCTGCCTCTCTGCCTACTTGTGATCTCTCTCCGTCAAATAAATAAATAAAATCTTTAAAAAAAAAAAAAAAAAAAAGAACTGCCCTAAACCTAGCAGTAGCACTCACTGTTAGGTACTAATCCAAGGAATACAAAAATGGTGATTTGAAAGGGGACATGTACCCAATATTTATAGCAGCAATGTCCACAATAGTCAAAACGTGGAAAGAGCCCAAATGTCCATCAACTGATGGATGAATAAAGAAGATGTGGGAGATATCCGTATCTATATATCTATATATCTATATCTGTATATATAATAGAATATTACTCAGCCTCCAAAAGAATGAAATCTTACCATTTGTAAGGATGTGGATGGAACTGGAGTATATTGTGCTTGCTAAGCAAAATAAGTCAGTGAAAGAAAGACAAATACAATTTCACAAATATGTAGAATTTAAGAAACAAAGCAGGTGAACTTTGAAGAAGGGAAGGAAATACAAGATAAAAAGAGAGAGGGAGGCAAACCATGAGAAGCTCTTAACTATAGGGAACGAACTGAGGACTGCTGGAGGGGAGTTGGTGGGGGGGTAATTGTGATGGACATTAAAGAGGGTACTTGATGTAATGAGCTCTGGGTGTTCAAATGATAAATCAGTAAATACTACCCCTGTAACTAATAATACACCATTGTTCACTAACTTGAATTTAAATAAATTCTAAGAAATATAAAATTTAAAAAAGCAGTGTGTGACGATTATATAAGTTAATATTTGCAAAATCTTTAGGAAAGGATTCAATGTTAGCTGGAACCTCTATACATTTTTGGTCTCTCTTCTGTGCTGCTGTTTGTCCTTGAGTAGCTGGTGATTCTTAATTGTCTAAAACTATTTATAAATAGAGTACTGTGGGTTTTCTGTATTATTTCTGGACTTTGAGCTCTGTCTGGATAGGTAGGTATATCTTTTCCACTGGCAGAATTTACCCGGAAGGATGGGGATGGGCAGGCCTGAGTCTGCGCTGACTTCACCCTACAAGCTCATATAAGGAGGCGCAAGAGGATTCTACTCAGAAGAGCTAGCTGCCACTTACAAGCAGATAACTTCCAGGGATCTCCCTCACTATGTGTGTGCATACCAGGGCGAACAATTTGCTTAGACATTAACTAGGCATTTCTTCAGGTAAATATTTTTACTTTGGCCCATTCTTTTTCAAATCTCTGCACCTGCCAATTATGGAGTGGTATTTTCCCTTATCCTCCAAAAAGGAGTTTATTTCCTGCCTTCCCCAGAGCCTTCTCCAATGCTAGCTCTAAGCTGTGCACTGCCAGCTCACTACCCACATTCAACATTTCAGAAATTCCTCACAATTCTACCTCCTCTGATATCCCTCCATTTTACCCCAATTCTTACAGGATTTTATTTCCTCGTATACCTCTTTTCTGTTGTCTTCTAGAAGAAGAGGAAATAAATACATACTCTATCAGCTGAACTAGACACTCCAAACTCAACTTACAAATTTTACTTTCTAGGGATGCTGTGAGTTTTGCTTTCTGTGAACAGTGGCTGTTTGCAAGTTCACATCCTCCTCCTAGGTCTCCAGGGCACCTGTACACTCATGTGCTATAGACATAGTCTCACTGTACACTGATTATCTACTTGTCCTCCTTTCCTAGGACAGAGGGGAGAGGACTATCTTGCAGTTATCACAGTCCCTGACATGTGCTCAGCATTTTATCTCTGTGAGTACCCCTCTTCTCTTGCTCACCACGGAACACTAGAACTTGACATAAATTACAAATTCATACTGACCAAGGGCAGTGGGTATTTTTTTTTAAATCTGGGGCAAAGAAAATGTTCAATAGAGTAGGGGATATAGTGCCAGTTTACAGAATCTGCAATAGGAAAAAGATTATATTCAGGCCCTCCATGCCTACATAGTTATAAGCACTGGGCTATAAATGTGGCACTTAACCTCTGGGAGGCCACAGCAAAGAGTGAAACACTTTAGCAACATCTACTTTTTGTTAATAATACATTCTTGAAAACATGCATAAAAGACATTTGAAAATAAACAAGAGTATTACAGTTTTGATTGTGGTGGTGTTTGGGTGGTAGTGTGTTTCATGCCAGAGATTGAAAAATACTATAATATTTCTAAATACATTGTGCATTTTGGACACAACATTATTTAAAACATTACATTTAATCTTGTTCTATTTCTTTGTAATTCAACCGTATTTGAAAGTCCATTTGAGATGGAGATTCACACCATTTGAGAAGTGATCACACTTGATCAATTCTATCTTGGCCTTAAATATATTACATTTATGGGACCGATATTTTTGTTACTAGTATTAGCACTTTCACTTTCCTGTTCTAATTTATTTTTAAAGCATTAAAAAAAAAACACATAAAGAGATTTCATAAACACTACAGTTTATCAAATTAAACTCTTGGGAGGTGGGCACTACTACACCCATAAGAGCTCTGGAGGCTTGTCAACTGATGTATGAGAGTCCAAATTCAGATTGTTAAGGTTTAATTCTCTCACTATATAATTTATGAAAATCAAATATGTGAAAATTAAAGAAGCCTTCAATCATGAAATTCACATTTTTTTTTTTTCCCAGAAAACAAAGTTACTCTGGGGATTCGACTTACAAGAATGAATAATCCAGGCCTCGGAATTCTGTACTTTGGAAAAGTGCACACCCCCAAGCATACACATTTTAACACACACATACTGTTGTGTAGTTTAGAATACCAGTATAAATGTGTATGCTTTTACTGTGATTTTCCTCCACCTGGGTAAGTTATTACATACAGTGAAACATCTTGTGAAATTATTATTATTTAAATTCATATTTTCTTAATGCAGGACCTACTTATAGATGAAGGGATGTTAAAATTTAGGTTCATTTTTAAAAATGGTATTCTTTCAGTTTCAGCCTCGATGGGAACCCCAACACAATTGGTACAAATTATTCCTACATTCTAAGTAGCAATGATTGCTTTGAAAAATAAATCTATACATGCAGGAACTTAACAAAATAGAACTTTATATCTCATCCACACAGTGGTCTACTGTACTTTTCCTCCACCCAGGCTTTTTCCATTGTGTCTCCACAGTCTTCCAGGGCCTCAGAATCCTCTGCACCCCTCAGAGGGAATGAAGAGGAACTGTGGAAAAGGCACACACATTGCTCACATACCTGTTCCTCGCTAATATTCATTACTTCTGTTTCCATTCCATTCATGAGATTTCATGATTGGCCTGGCCTACATGCAAAGAAGACTGGGAAATGTGGCCCCTCTCTGGAGAGTCACTTTCCAGAAACAACACAGTGCAATGAAAGGAGAAGCTAGAACTGTGGTTGATAGCTTTCCCCATCCAAAACAAATAATGGGAGATGGGCTAGAAGTAGCTAAAAATGTCCCCTGAGGTGAGAATGTACAGGAAAGGGAAATGAGAGGTCTTGTGAATGAATCTGCTGGGCTAACTGCCTGTCCCTCTACTCTCCACCCTGTCTACTCCAATGCCAAATAATACATTTTAAAAAAACTGAACTTTTAAAACAAGACGGGATTGGGAGGGAGACAAACCATAAGTGACTCTTAATCTCACAAAACAAACTGAGGGTTGCTGGGGGAGGGGTTTGGGAGAAGGGTTGGGATTATGGCCATTGGGGAGGGTATGTGCTTTGGTAAGTGCTGTGAAGTGTGTAAACCTGGTGATTCACAGACCTGTACCCCTGGGGATAAAAATATATGTTTATAAAAAATAAAAAATTAAAAAAAAAAAGAGCATTTTAGCCTCAGACAGGAACCATTTCCCAACTCCCAGCCTCTCAGCTTCAGTTCCAGGCTCTGTGCAATGGGGGCAATATTATCAACCACATGGCAATGTTGTGAGGATAAAGGGACATGACAAAGATAAAAGAACTTTCTAAATTGTGGAGTGCTCTGTGCCTAAATCTGAAGTTAACAACAAACGGTTGGCCCTCGTGGATCTTCATTCTTTGTTGTTTGGAAGTCTGCCCTGGTTACTATTTTGTGTGATGTAGATGAAACACTCCTCATTTTCTTAGTATCTTGACTACAGGGGAAAATTATAGTCATTAATGCACACTATTAAATTATGTCAAATACTAGATTCAAATTTTCTGCTGAATACCAAATAGGTTTTGGCTAAAAGGAAAACCTGATGTAGATTTAGGGTTGTGTTTGGGATTCTCTTTCCAGCCTCCCCTCTACTCTGCCCCTTCTCCAGAGTAGCATAATATATTGCTATAGTTCAAAGGGAATAAGAGTAAATAACATCATAAAGATTTGGGTCAATTGTAAAGCATGACTCAGTATCTGGCAGTGTCAGACTATAGACTCCAGTCAAAGTGTATAAGATCTCAATACCTACCATGGAAAGAAAGGAGCTTTCTTTTGCAGTATATCCCAGAATACGGCGGGTCTCCCATGGGCATCCTCAGATCCAACTTCAGACCAGCTTTGAAACACCCAAATACAAGTTTCACTAAGTAGTAGCAAGCTATGTGTTTACTGGAAGTTTCACAGTGAGACCCAGAAGAAGGTCCATAACCTTACCACATATCAGACAACCCACCCCATACCCCTTCCTGCTATCCACTCAACCACCACTAAACTACCCCTGGCCCCAACCTTATCCAAGTATTCTCCACTATGTTATTTTTCATTTTTCTCTTACGGAGCCATCCAGCTCTGTCCCAGGTCCTCTACCCTCTATCTGTTTCCCTGTCTATCACCTTCCATGACACAGTTCACCTTCTTAGGGAGGCAGCTGGGGAGGGTAACTTACCCATTTACATGGGTTTTCCTTTCTCTTTCCTATGCTGTGTGTGCCACAGCGTGAGGCACTATGACCCCAGTGGTGATTAAGAATCAGACTTTGTTTGCAAAGTGCTCTCCCTCTGCTGGCTTCAGCAGTTAACTTTCTGTGATGGTTTAGTTTTTATAATGCTTTTAACATTTTGTTTCATTTTGCTCCTCAGAAACTCCTCCTTGAAGACAGGCTTTATGGTGTATTTGTCAGAGTTAGTAAAATGTGACTTCTATAACATCACACAGTGATCTTGGGCAGAAGAAAATCCACAACTCTTCATGTCTTAAAAAAATTTTTTTTTTTTGCTTTTGCAACAGAAAATTCACAAGTCATCAAGAGAATTCCAAGTGACAAAAAGACAGCAAAGGTTTTATCACTGAATTGAGCCCTTTCTTGCTAGAGGCATCTGGAACTGGGTAAGGACTTAGATGTCCCCCTGCCCTGCAGAAGGAACCATATCAGTAAAACTTCCTACAAATGCCAGGCTTCGGGGGGGTGCAAAAGCAACTATTCTATCTCAGTGAATCTTACCTTCCCCATGATCTCACCCATAACCAGCCATATCTCAGGGGGGAAATAACTTTCTGCTCTTGAGTCTGGAATTTGGATCTAGATATGGTGGAGGGAAGAGTGAGTCAGCCCCCACTGAACATCCAGCCGAGAGTACTGAGCCCACTTCGTAATTTCCATGGTGCCTCTTCCCTTCTGGCAGAGTTGCTGACAGGAGCTACACAGGGCCATCCATCCAGGAGCAGCGCAGGTTTAATCAAGGGTCTGCCTGACAGCGCTGGGGCTCAGCAAAGCAGCTCCCCTGCTGTGATAAAGAGCTGATCAATGTTCCATTATTCTTTCATTTATTGGTGGCTCTCTTCCTCTCTCCCCCGCCTCCTCCTGCCTAGTACTTCTCGTCACAGCATCAGAGACTCCGTGAGAGAGATTGCTCCTGCCACAGGTCTTCTTGCTCGTTCCACAACCAGGGTACAGTCACCAGCTGGGCACTTGGAGGGGCCAGAGGCACAGCTCCACCAGGCTGTCTGGTGAGAAAAGCAGGAGGGCAAGGCCTGGCCCCAGGGGGAGAGGCTGGCATCATCCTAGCCTTCTCGGTCTGCAGGGACTCTCCTCTCCTCCTTTGGTGCAGGCTCCTATGCATTTTAAGACAGTGGTTGAGATGGTTGTGTCGTGTAGTCAGTTAATATATACGTGGTGATAATTTTGGACAAATGCACATGTACATGATGGCATCTCCAGAATCAAGATACTAGACATATCCAACACCTCTAAAATTTTCTTTATTTCTTCTGTAGTTTTTTGGCTTGGTAAGTTCACTTAACATGAGATCTATCCTCTAAATATATTTTACTTTATTTATTATTTTTCTAAATTAAATTTATTTATTTTCAGCATAACAGTATTCATTATTTTTGCACCACACCCAGTGCTCCATGCAATCCGTGCCCTCTATAATACCCACCACCTGGTACCCCAACCTCCCACCCCCCCGCCACTTCAAACCCTTCAGATTGTTTTTCAGAGTCCATAGTGTCTCATGGTTCATTTCCTCTTCCAATTTCCCCCAACCCCCTTCTCTCTAACTCCCCATGTCCTCCATGCTATTTGTTATGCTCCACAAATAAGTGAAACCATATGATAATTGACTCTCTCTGCTTGACTTATTTCACTACTTTATTTTTTTAAAGTTTTTGTTTACTTATTGTAGAGAGGGATAGAGAGAGAGCACAAGCAATTGGAGGGAAGAGGGAAAGAAAGAGAGAGAATCTCAAGCAGGCTCTGTGCTGAGAACAGAGCCCCACATGGGGTTCAATCCCATGACCCTGAGATCATGACCTGAACCAAAATCAATAGTCAGACATTCAGCAGACTGAGGCACCCAAGCACCCCTAAACGTATTTTAAAGTGCACAATACTATATTAGTAATAGGCATCATGTCGGGCATCAGACTTCTAGAACTTACTCATCTTGAAAAACTGAAACTTTAAAAACACTGAGAAACAACTGTTCCTCAGCTCCTGGCAACCACTATTCTTCTGCCTGTATGAGTTTGACTACATTGGGTGTCTCAGACAGGTGGAATCATGAAGTATTTTTCGGCCAGTGATTGGCTTATTTCATTTAGCATAATGCCTTTTATGTTCATTTGTGCTGTCATAATAGTAGGATTTCCTTTTCATTTTTAAGTCTGAAAAATATTCTATTTCATGCATATATCCTATTTTCTTTATCTATTCTTCTGTTGATGGACATTTGAGTTGTTTCCACATAATAATTACTGTGAAAAATGTTGTAGAGGACAGAGGGTGGGGGATGTGTGTGTGAAAATATTTCTTCAAAATCCTGATTTCAGTTCTTTTGGATATTTACCCAGGAGTGGGATTGTTCAATTATATGGTAGTTCTATTTTTAGTTTTTCCAGGAGCATCCATACTGTTCCCCACAGGGCCATTCTATATTTTCCCCAATAGCGTATAAGGGTTTCAAGTTCTCCACATTCTTGCCAACAGTTACTTATTTTTGTTTGTTTGTTTTTGTGAAAGTAGCTATCTTAATAGTTGTGAAGTGATATCTTACCTTGTGTGTTTAACTTTCACTTCCTCAATGTTGATTAACCTTGCGTACCTTTTCACATACCTGATAGCTATTTGTAGGTCATCCTTGGGCCTGATAGTTCTTTACTATGGGGACTGTATTATGCATTGTAGGGTGTTATAGCATCCCTGGCCCCACCCTCTATATGTCATCACAGTTGTGCCAATCAAAACTTTCTCTAGGTATTGGCAAATATCCCCTGGGAAAAGCCATCTCCAGTTACAAGCCACTGACCTTGGTGTCCAGCCTCTAAACAAACAGAACCGTGTCTCCTCTCCAAAGGCAAGGGAAACAAA
Organism: Mustela nigripes; assembly: GCF_022355385.1. Lineage (NCBI taxonomy): Eukaryota > Metazoa > Chordata > Mammalia > Carnivora > Mustelidae > Mustela > Mustela nigripes. Next base: position 23,290,396 of record NC_081573.1, read on the forward strand.
AGTGAAAATTAATTTTGGGGACTTCATCAAGATAAAAACCTTTTGCACAGCAAAGGAAACAGTCAGTAAAACAAAAAGGCAGCCCACAGAATGGGAGAAGATATTTGCAAATGACACTACAAAGAGCGGATATCCAAGATCTATAAAGGACTTCTCAAATTCAACACACAAAAAACAGATAATCACATCAAAAATTGGGCAGAAGATATGAACTGATACTTCTCAAAAGAAGACACACAAGTGGCTATCAGACACATGAAAAAGTGTTCATCATCATTAGCCATCAGGGAAATTCAAATCAAAACCACACTGAGATACCACCTTACACCAGTTAGAATGGCAAAAATTGACAAGATAAGAGACAACAAATGTTGGAGAGTCTGTGGACAAAAAGGCACCCTCTTACACGTTGGTGGGAATGCACGTTTGTACAGCCACTTTAGAAAACAGTGTGCAGTTTCCACAAAAAATAAAAAATAGAGTGACCCTATGACCCTGCAATTGCACTACTGGGTATTTAGCCCAAAGTTACAGATGTAGTGAAAAGAAGGGCCATATACACCCCAGTGTTCATAGCAGCAATGTCCACAATGACCAAACTCTGGAAAGAGCCAAGATGCCTTTCAGCAGATGAATGGATAAAGAAGATGTAGTCCATATACATAATTGAATATTACTCAGCCATGAGAAAGGCTGAATACCCAACTTTTGCATCAACATGGATGGGAATGGAGATTATGCTCAGTTAAATATGTCAAGCAGAGAAAATCAACTATCATATGGTTTCACTCATATGTGGAACATAAAGAATAGCATGGAGGACATTAAGAGAAGAAAGGGAAAAATGAAGGGTAGGGAAATAGGAGGGGGAGATGAATCATGAGAGACTGGACTCCGAGAAACAAGCTGAGGGTTTTAGAGGGGAGAGGGTAGGGGAATGGATTAGCCCAGTGGTGGGTATTAAGAAGGGCACATATTACGTGGAGCATTGGGTGTTATATGCAAACAATCTTGGAACACTACACCAAAAACTAATGATGTACTGTATGGTGACTAAGATAACATTAAAAAAAAAAAAAAAAAAAAAAGAGCTGTGTCCTCCTGCTTCATTGCTACCATCATGCCAGCAGCAGCAACAGTAGCAGTAACACCACCACCACCACTACTTTTATCATTCCCATCATCACCATTACCATTAACATTAGCAACCAGAGATTTTCGTTAGTCATCATCACTACCAGTATTCATGATGGCTGAAGTTCTCATTAACGAGCTTTACTGATTCCCAGGTGCCTGGCATGCTCCAGAAAATCTGAATGGACCAACCCATGATTTCTCACAACCCTAAGAAGTAGGTACTATTTTAAATTTGAGAGAACCAAAAAGAAATAGCTAGTATTTTATCCCTAATTTCAAAGTGAGAAAACTTACAGTCAAGGAGTTTGAGGAACTTCTCTCAGTGAGGCAGAACACAAGCTTGCATTTGTCTGACATAAGCAGGAGCTTTGATTCACTATGCTAGTCTGCCATATGCTTCCTTTTCCCCATTATCTACATCTTCTCAGCTCCTGGCGTAGGTCAGGCACAAGCTTGGCACTCAAATAAATCTTTGTAAAGTACAGGAATCAAATCACTCAGCTTAATTCAAATTAATTTGCACCTTGTCTGTCGAGGCAGTAAAGAATTGTTTTGTAACACAGGACTAAATCTAGAATTCTGACTCCAAACTTGACCAACTGTGTGAGGTCAGACAGGCCACTTGACCTTTCTAAGCCTCTGAGACGTCATTTGTAAATGAGCTAATATGAGTAAAGAGATAAGAACTACACCTGGATACAAACAGCCCTCAAAAAAAGGAGGATATTCCTTTTAGTAATAGATGCTGTTATGCTCCCAATTTTTTGTGTCCTCTGGTCCTGTCACTCATCAATTCAGGGTGTATTACACATTTCTTCTTGTTGTCTTTACATAAGTGATTGGGAAATTGTTGCGTGTATTTAGAAGAGATGAAAAGGAAGATGACTGGCTTCTTCTCAACTTCTCTTCTGACAAACGGCAGCCTATCTTGGACAGAGCCTACCTGGGTATCCAAGGCCCTAAAGTTCAGTGTCTGACATGGAAACTAAGCAAGCCATGTCTTTTTCAGGGTCCTGATTTTCTTTTTTGTATGTTAGTCTAGATAATCTCAAAGCTCCTAGATAAGCAGGTTATATAACAGATAATTTGTATAACCTATTATTATAATTTATATATTAGGGCATTTGTTCCAGCTTCAAGTGAATTCCTTCTCTTATGCTGCCTGGGGGCTGGTGCTCTCACTCTCTATAATTTTTTTCTCTATCTTTTCTTCTTATGCAACAAATTCTTCAGTCAAGATGTGATCCCCATGTGTACCTCTGTCAGGCATGCTTTTCTTGGGCAATAAGCAGGATATGTAATTAGAATTTGCAAACAGCTCATGAGACTTTATGAATACATCTGAAAGGCTGATTAGCCAGACATGTTTTTTAAATACATGTCCTCTTGACCAGTAACCTGAAGATTGATCCTGCTGAGAGAAAAGGCTGAATTGCAGGTCAATATCTCTTTCTAAGAACCTTCTGACTTTAATTAGTTATTCTCACAAAGTCCTAGGTTAGAGCTGAGGGACAGGTGATAAGGAATTAATGAAAGTACAGACACCAGGGAAGAGGTAAACCATGACAAGATGATAGAACTGTGGGAAGCAAAAGGATCTGGGAAGTGCACTGAGAGGAAATGTCAACATCTTGGGTGGTAGCAAGGGAAAAAAAAAAAAATGGTCTGTCTCTCTGTCTGTCCCTCTATCTACCCATCTGACAGTGTTGCCATTTCCCAGAAATGCTGGAAGCAGCTTGCATCATCACCTTCATTTATAAAGGACAGAGCTATTGGAAAGAGCATATCACAATCACATACTTTCTGTTGCAGGTCTTCCCCTGTCTCACTTCTGTCTACTTCTCTGGTAAATTGACGATAAGAATTCTTGCCTTATAAGGGAGCTGTCTAACTATTTTCCAAGCAAGAACTGTGGAGGAGCAAGATGAGAAAGGCTGAGCAACAACCTAGGGGCACACCAAAGCCCAAGCCTAGTACCCTGCCTTGTCTCTGAGCTTGTTGTGGCAGTGTGCTTTCCATCTGGGTCCGGAGGGATAAACACAGGACAAACCTCATTATGGGTCTCCCAAGGCAGCTGGCTTTGCATTTACATTTCTTTTACTTCTTTTCCTTCAGGTAGGTGGGGATGGTAAAGTGGTGTGAGTAAAGGTCTTGGAAATCAGACAGCCACAACAAGTTCTGCCTGTCTTCTTGGAACTTATCACACACACACACACACGCATGTGTGTGTGTGTGTTTTAGCGTGAGAGAGTGAGTGTGCATAAGCAGAGGGAGAAGGAGAGAGAGAGAGAGAGAGAGAGAGAGAGTCTGTGCTGAGCATGGAGCCTGAAGCAGGGTTCTATCTCACGACCTTTACATAAGGTCTTTACATAAGTGATTGGGAAATTATTGCGTGTATTTAGAAGAGATGAAAAGGAAGATGACCGGCTTCTTCTCAACTTCTCTTCTGACAAACGGCAGCCTATCTTGGACAGAGCCTACCTGGGTATCCAAGGCCCTAAAGTACAGTGTCTGACATGGAAACTAAGCAAGCCATGTCTTTCTCAGGGTCCTGATTTTCATGACATTTTTGAGATCATGTCCTAAGCCTAAACCAAGAGCCGACTGAATGATGCAGGCACCCCTGAGAGATGTATATTAAACAGATGAGCACACAAGTGAAGGCATGCTTATGAAATTTTTAATAAGTGTCATACAGGAAAATTAGAGTATTCATTAGCAGTAAGTGGACTGGAAGGTCAAATAAATTTTCTCTGAGGAAGTGATCTTCAAGCAAAGACCTAAAAGATAGGTGGGAAATAATATGAACAAGCATGGAAGAGGTGGGAAATTGAGAAGGTAAGGAGGGGGAGACAGATAAGTGTCCATGTAGGGAGCAGGTTAATGGTTAGCCTGCTGAAGGTGCCAAAGAACTTGCCGAGCTGGGAGAAGAAGAGAAGTGGCAAGAAACGTCAGGGACTAAGAAAAGAGAATGGACATGGTGGGGGGTGCTTATAAAGTGAGTAATAAGTTGGTATCTTAACTAATCTGCAAGGAGAACTTCTTCAAGGGTGCTTTTAGGGATGGTGATAAAACACTCTTGACTCCCCTTTTAAAGGACTTCATTTTACTTGCTGCATAGTGACAGGTCGCTAGGTATTACATTTCATTCTCCTAGTTCTTTTCTTTATAAATATGTGTCCTTTTAAATATTATTTAATACCTAGCTATTCTGGCCAAGGCTGAGTCCTTCTTGGTCCCCTTAGCTGAGGTCACCCTTCCTCCTCTGAGGAAGTGAGTAAGAGCCTGATGTGTGTGAGATTTTCCAATGAACGCTTTTTTGAAAATTTATGCTCTGTGATTATTCCAACTCCCCAGTTCCTACCTCAAATGTTCCCCCAGTAACCTGGCCACATCTGTTTTTATTGTCAATAAAACTTGTCCTCCCTCTGTCAATCCTCGTTGTTCTCTTCATGTCCATATTCCATACCAGAATGTGGACCAACTGGGATACTCATTGTACACGTGAACTCCACATCACAAACTTTGACAAGCCTATTTCTCCCCCCACCACATGATCTTCCATGGGTCCAAAAAGAAGTGGAAGACCAAAACAGATATGCTAGGTGTGGTGGTCAGTTCATGGACACGGGATGGAATTGGCTGAGTGGGAATTGCTGCATAATGCTTCTCATTGACACTCAGCCTCTTTAATATCTCCTGTAACCATCTGCATTTCTCAAATACAATACAGTTGTTCATACGATACAGTTTGGACAGGTATGAAGGAAGTCTTAGGGCATGGATAGGTGTCATTTCTGCTAGATAATCCATAATAGCAGAGAGTCTGCCCATCCATGGGCTATCCTCCTTAAATAACAGTGCCTAGAAAGAAGCAAGGAGCCTGAACAGCACTGTATGGGCTGGGTTGGGTGTTATTTGGAGGGTCTTCAGGCCATGCCTGTCCCTACAAGACTCTGTGACAAGGTTGGGGGTACGTTTTGTGTGGGGCATGGATGTGGAGAATCTATTAGCACTAACTTTTCTGTTCATGTGGTCCTCGGTCCATTCTTCCAAGACGTCACCAACTACTCCTCTTCACCATGCCTCTCATCTCACCACATATCCTCTCCACATACAAGAACATTATTTTGTCTGAAAGCCTAGCTCTTGATTGATTTTTCTTAATCTACCCTTCATGGGAGTAGAGGCTTGTTATTATTTATAAGTACTTATAAGTTCTTCAGACTTTAGAAACTCAGAAGTTCTGTTTCCTACAAATAAAGACTCTTGGTTTCCAAAGACTACTCTGAAGCTCAAAATCCTGAGTTGCCTTATTTTTGCTTTGGCACATCTAGGACCCTCTTTCCTGTGAAAAGTTTTTACTGCCTCTGTTGGCAGATGCAGGGAGTTCACAGACACCTATGGAAATGTGTGGGTAGGGAGTGAAAAACATGGTGAGGGAGTCTTCAGAACACAGTCCTCATTGGTTATCAAGGGTTTTTATGTTAGTTGGACTCATGGTTTAAGTCTAGAGAAAAGTCTTCCTCCCACCAAATCCCTAAAATTTTCTAACAGTCTGAAAAATCTACTATTTAGCAGCTTCAAGTAGGAAAAAGTGTTCCTTGTGGTGCTACTCATGTCAAGGATTAGATCTATGATGGCTTTAGTCATCATTCCAACAACTCATTAAGATAGTTTTCATTCAGGTAGAAACAAACTTTCTGATGATTTTAACCAGGAGGTGGAAAGCCCAAATAGTATTTCCCCATGCTTGCATGGATAGGATTCAGGCCACTGATCACTCAGTTTGTCTCACTTTGCTAAGAAAAAATGGTTTCTTCAGTACACCACTACTCCAAATGAACAGTTTTGGACTTTGGATTGAGTCCAGTGTAGGTAGGTGTATATACCTTGAAGACATGTCTCTTTTCCTCATCATTTTATCTCCAGCACCTAGCATATAACCTGGGACAAAAAAAAAAAAAAAAGTGTGTAGAGTGCCCATCTGTGGAACGTACCAGCTGTACTTCCTGAGTGGTGTTGGTGAGGTGGTATACACAGTGGCAGAAGGGAAAGACCTTGGCTTTGCATTTGGAAGTCCTGGTTTCTAACTCAGTCTTTAATATGTTAGGTGGACTTCAGGAAATAATGTTCTCTCTGTGGGTCTCATTTTCTTTATCTGAACTAGTTCATCTCTAAACTCTAAATGATATTCCATTTCTAACATTCTTTTACTCTGACAGTCTGAACACTGATCCCTTACAACTCAAGTGAAATGCATTGGGAGTGAGAGATCGTTTGATAAAGATGGTGTCAGTCTTAAGATGCTGGTTGGGAGAGATTCAGATACAAATTGAATAAGCTCCTGCTTCATTTTCAACTGACTTAAATGGCACAGGAACTGGGCTCTGAAGATGTGGATCTAAAATCAGGAGCCAGAAGAGCAATGAAAGGGATTTCCTTGAAGAAATGGGCCAGAGAATGGAGTAGTTTGAATGGCATGTTTTGTTCTATGAGTTTTTCTATCCTCTAGGTGATAATTTCTCAAAGAGCTATTATCTTTTCTCCTGATCTATATTCCCAATAAAGGCTAAATAACAGCAGAAAGGATAGGGGGACCAAAGGAATGTCCCATCTCTTATGAAACCTTACCTTTCTTATGCTTTTTCAAGTGTAGTCTGAGGCCTCAGAGGGGGTGAACAGATTCACCCAATCCAACTAGGGAGGTATACATTGTATGAGCCATAACCTATGTGCATAAGAGAAATACAGTTTTATTTTTCTGTAATTGAACTTAGTTTCTGCCTTGAATTCCCATTCTCATATTGGCTGACACTTAATTTTAGTCCACATAAGAGTAAACTCAGTCATTTAATGCATTTCCCCCTCTCCTCCTCAGTGGGGTTACAATTAAAATTCCGGAACCCAATGTAATACACAGACTCTGGTTTTTGAGCAAAGTCATTGGTGAACATTGACATCACTGAGATGATCTCTGCGATCCCACTGGCCTCTGGTGTCAGAATCTCTGAGTCCAGCTTTTCACATCCTCTTGTGATATGTGCAAGTGAGGACACATGGAACCATAAGGAGCTCTCTCCAGCTTTGTAGACATTACACTATGTTCTTAAGCCTTGCAGTTAGATCATGCCCATGGCCATGTAACTCCAATGCTGCTACACAGGTTTGTGCCAGAGATTCAAGGAGACTTACTGCTTCCCCAGACTCCACTGGAAGCATAGCACAGACAATCTAAGCTCTCAGCTCCCGAAACTGATCTAGGCCTTTACTTCCTCGTCCAGTGGAACTCAACCTAGATGATAAGACAGAGCCTTCAATAAGCATCCCTGCCCAGCACCTTGTTGCCTCACTTCCCCTCCACCTCCCTTTGCTCTAATCCTAAGGTCTTTATTTTGAGGAACTAATAGGAAGGGGCAAGAAAAACTCATCCTGAGATCACTCACTTTTTTCACTTTTTTCACCAAGTTTGTTGCTATGGAGTAAACTTTTGTCTGATGGTTTTTCTAAATTTCATTCTCTGAAGCAAATATTTTTCTCTTCACAATGTCTTCTGTTTTCCTCTGTGCTCTGGAAAGCTGCCCTATATGGACTTTTCTTGCCCTCTGGTTTTCAGTTGGGTTTTGGCAAAGGGGAGCCAAGGAAAGATTTAAGGGAAAGAAGAGCATAGAGTTGGTTATTTCTACTCCCAGATCCACCCCTGCCAGGTTACTGTAGGTTGTCTAGGTTCCTTGACAGCATATCTCCACTCCTGCCAAGTAGTACACTCTCCACTCTCTCTGTAAGGCTCTCTCCTTCCTATTGCCCCTTCTGGCTACAGTGGTAAAGGCATCCTGGTGCTGTTTTTCAGGTGTCTCTTCACACACTGATTACCCACACCTTTATAACTAACCCTTTGTAAAATTCTCTTCAATTTCAGTCCTCAGTCTGCTTCCTACAAATTTCCTGGTGACATCTAGTCACTAGTTTCAGTGGCCATGATCTGAAACCAAAAAGTGAGCATAGACTTTTCTTTCTCTTTCCTTTCCTGCCATAGCAATCTTTCTCTAAGGCGATGGTCACCTCTGGTAAAGTTTGAATTCAGAAATTAGTGAGGAGAAATGAAGTAAAAATGGGGCCAAAAAAAGTGAAAAAGAATCACCAGTTGAGAAAAAAATGGGTTAATATTTTAAATGATTATACCACTACCCATTTTTGGTCATATTTTGTTGTTATTTTTTCAGTGCTAAGTGGGACTAGTTAGCTTAAGAAGACAGTGGATGGTTTGGGGGTTTTTTGGGTTTTGTTTTGTTTTTTTGCCTCATCTAAGTGAGCTATAACTACTAAGTATAAGAGTTGCTGGTGTAGTCCAATTCTCACATTCTCTAGATGAGAAAACTGTAGTCCAGAAAGAGAATTTAATTCACCTACTTATTCAATGAATGTTCCTCATATAGTTATTAAACACAGGCTTGTGCTATGTGCTACAGATAAAAAAATAAAATACCCAGACCCTACCTTGGGGAGCTTATAGAATCTTGGAAGAAATCTTTGTAGACTATACTAATCATATGACTGCTTATAATTCCTTTGTTAGACCTATGATGTGCTGGACTCTGTACTATGAGAACCATCAGACATAATCTACACTCTACAGAGCTTGCTGTCCAGTGAAGACATAGTATTGAGCAAAAAAATCATGGGAAGTAGAACAAATATGAACAGTGATTTAAGGCTTTGGTGGAGTTGTGTAAGCAAAGAAGGAAAAAGGACTTCAGGGCAAATACAGTGTACAAAAAGGACCCCCCCCTTTTTTTTAAAGATTTTATTTATTTGGCAGACGGAGATCACAAGTAGGCAGAGAGGCAGGCAGAGAGCATGAAGCAGGCTCCCTGCTGAGCAGAGAGCCCGATGTGGGGATTGATCTCAGGACCCTGGGATCATGACCTCAGCCGAAGGGAGGCTTTAACCCACCGAGCCACCCAGGTGCACCTTTTGGCCCCTTGTCAGGAGAAGCTCTTGTGAATTTTAAAAACTGTAGTAGAAACTGAAGAGAGGAAGGTTGGGGACTCTGCCGGTCTTGTGTGATTTGTGAGCAATTCTGTGATGTGGTTAGTGATGACAATGCAATGTACAATACATAGGGGGGAGTAGGTAAAAGGTGACACCCACTTGGAGGATCAGGAAAAGATCTGTGGACAGGCAATTCTGAGTTTAAGAGATTATTTGTTCCTCTCTTAGCTTAGTGTATGAATGGCAAAGGATGGGGTGGGGCGTGGGGTAGAAAGTAGAAAGTAAGGCTATAGAGGGAGATAACTTGGGTCAGATGAGAACTTTCTATACCAAGCTAAGGTCACCTGGATGGAAGGTTGTCCCAGTTTCTCAAAAGAGCACCCAACCAGAGATTAGTAGGGTGGGGACTAGGATGCAGGTCCAAGGGGGTAGCTTGTCCAACAATCTCCTTTTAAGAGGAAACTAAAGCACCTTCCAGCCCTGACATCCTTTGATTGTTTAATTACTTTTTTAAGGTTTACTTATTTATTTGGCAAAGAGAGAGAGTACATGTAGTGGGAGTGGCAGGCAGAGAGAGGGAGAAGCAAGTTTCCTACTGAGCAGGGAGCCCAATGTGGGACTCGATCCCAGCACCCTGGGATCATGACCTGAATTGAAGGCAGATGCTTAACTAACTGGGCCACCCAGGTGCCTCTGATTCTCTAATTTGATGTGTAGACTCAGTTATGCTGGCCTTGACAACTTCTGGTAGGTAATGAGTAGAGTCTAAGGTATGGTGTTCATATGCCACAGTATGCCTGAGTTCCAACAAAAACAAGACAACTTTATACCATGCTTAGAGATAAGATCATGTATTACTTTCCCAAAGCTGCTGCAACAAATTATTATGTGGCTTAAAATACCAGAAATGTATTCTTTTACAGTTCTGGAGGCCAGAAGTCCAAAATGAAAAAGTTGCAGAGCCATGATCTCTCCAAAGGTCCTAGGGGAGAATCTGTACTTTTTCAGATTCTGGTGGCTTCAGATGTCCCTTGGCTAGTGGCAGCATCACTGAAATCTTTGTCTCATCTTCTCATGGCCTTTTTCTCTCCTCCTTATGTCTCTACTCTGTGCCTATCTTATGAGGGACACTTATCCTTGGATTTAGGACCTGTCAATTGATCTAGGATGATCTACTGATTTTGTGATCCTTAATTACATCTGCAAGAACTTTTTTACAAATAAGATCACATACATAGGTTCTGGGAATTAGGATATAAGCATATCTTTTTATGAACTGCTATTCAACCCACTACAGATCAGTACCAGAGCTTACAATTACATTGCTCTTTCTGCAATGGGTGCTTATGGTAGTTTCATAAGACTTTCTAATGTACTAAATTGTTTTTCAGATTGTTGCCTATGAAAAACCAAAATACTCATCACTGGCAAAATTTGTTCTAAAACTCTTTAAGATTTTATTTATTTATTTGACAAGAGGAGGCAGCGAGAGAGGGAACACAAGCATGGGGAGTGGGAGAGGGAGAAGCAAGATTCCCGCTGAGCAGGAAGCTTGATCAGAGGACTCAACCCCAGGACCCTGGGGTAAAGACCTGAGCTGAAGGCAGATGCTTAAAGACGGAGCCACCAGGTGTCCCTGTTCTAAAACTCTTGATTCTACCCCATACCCGTGTCCCGGACCCAAGTAGATAAGGGTTGTGAGGTCTGTCTGGAGCCAATTTTTATTCTGTCTCAGTACAAAAGTTCATGCCACCTCTGAAACCAAATAAATGGACACCAGAAACAGAAACATACTTAGAGTCCTGAAGTGCCTTCGTGTCCATTCCTGAATAAGAGTATCTCAATGAGTGCTTGTTGGTTGCTGGGCTTGAACACAGGATCCCGGATTAGTGAGATGTTTCTGTTAACCAGCACTTAGTGGTTGTCTGATGCCCTTCTTAACAATACCCTGGTTCTGAGAAATTAAATTAAACATGAAGTCTCTCTGCCACTGAACAGTTTGTTGGAACCCTCCTAATAAAAATTCACTTGAATGTGTCACTCAGTGGAATTCTGTGTAATTCTGGACAAGGAAAATTATTTCAGAAATATGTTCCTGTATTCAACTGTGTAATGAATACAATTATTCTTATCACCCAGCACTAAGATTGTGAGTGTTACTGCATGTTAAAGACTGTATTTGTTAAAGGGAAGCGTTAGATATCCCTGAAGCATACCCAGCCATCAGTTCATTTGGGACTTGCCTTATCTCCATTCTGCTGCTGAGATTGTGGGAAAGGAAGATAATGAGTTTTTTTTTTTTTTAAATCATGTCACAAAAGGTAAATAGAAACTTTAGCCCCCAAAGAAATTTCTCCATTAATATAACTTTTGAAAACATTTTGCACAAAGAAGTCCATTATGCTACCTCTCTAAAATCCTTACAGAAAAGACAGATGGAAGGGGAACATGTAGAAACTTCTTGTCTAAACACAGAGTTGGAGGGTTCCTTGTGGTCCATTCAAGGAAGGCAACTTCATCAACACAAACTCTTCAAAGTTCTTATCCAGGCTGCTTGTGGCTGAGGAGGCCAGTCGGGATAGCCCAAGTTCAAATGAGGCAGTATTTGAAAATAAAAGCCATTTCATTCTGTTCCCTCTCCACTACACAGATAATGAAATGCAATGCCAGGGAAGGGCAGGACGAATAGGGCCCTGCTGAGCCTACTTCAATGAGCTGATAAAAAGGACTATAATTTGCTGCACTGATTTTCATATTTTGTGTTAAAACCATATATTTTCTTATATAGGTTAAACATACCCCCTACAATGTTATTTTCCCCTCTCTGAAGAGCACACTTTGGTTCCATCAGGGCTGAGTTATTAGTGACTGACTGGATTTTTTCATGTACTTAGGCTCATGTTTCCTAAGTTCCTAAATTCCACAAGTCAGAGGACATGAGCAGTTTATCATACCTAGCAATTCCCAAGTGGAATGCAAACTGAGCTCTTCGAATTATCCTTTTCAATCAGGATCTCCCAGTATACTTTCCTGATACATCCGTACCTACAGCTATATCTATAATTATAGCTACTGAAAAAATAAAACCCAGGGTTCCTGGGTGGCTCAGTCAGTAGAGCCACTGATCTTGATTTTGGCCCCCGGTTATGATCTCAGGGTCCTGGGGAGTTTGTTTGAGATTCTCCCTCTCCCTCTCCTTCTGCCTCTCCCTGACCTTGAGTGCTCTCTTGCTCTCTTTCTCTCCCTCTCTCTATGTCAAATAAATAAAATCTTATAAAAAAATAAATAAATCCCTTCCTTAGAATCTTTCTATCACTACCACTCCTAAAAGAATCACGTGAAGTATCATTCAAATTTTAAAACATATCAGGTCCAAGGAAGTATCTCAAAGTTCACACAGTCTGGCCAGGCACGAAGGCCTGGGGAAGAATGTATGCTGAGTCCTGCTTGTAAGCAGCCAAAGTACATGGGCTCTGCAATCCTAACCTGGTACCAATGCAGAGCTGAGTCAAACAGTGCCATGCAGGAATGCCTTCTTCGTGATAGACCTTACCTTGAAAGATATTCAGTAGCTGGAATTGTCAATTATTTTCTGGCTTAGAGAATCACAGAAAAACCCTGATGGTCATTTGTATAATAGAAACTACATTGTAGAACAACCAGGATTTTTTAAAAAGGCAAATTCAGGGGCACCTGGGTGGCTCAGTGGCTTAAAGCCTCCAACCTGACCTTCGGCTCAGGTCATGATCCCAGGGTCCTGGGATCAAGCCCCACATCGGGTTCTCTCCTCAGCAGGGAGCCTGCTACCTCCTCTCTCTCTGCCTGGCTCTCTGCCTACTTGTGATATCTGTCTGTCAAATAAATAAATAAATAAAATCTTTAAAAAAAAAAAAAGGGAGATTGAGCAAGTGCGGTTTTCATTCTAACTTAAAGAGCATTCTGCATAAAACACAGAACTTTGTTTCTTCCTCCAAACCCTGCCTCCCTGTGTCTCCCTGACCAAGTGACAGGCATCACAGTCTTCTCTTCTTTCCAACAAGCCACAAAGACCCTAAGTCATCCCTTATTCTTTTCCTCACCCCTAAGTCTATCCCAAATCATTTGGTCACGACTCTCTATTATAAATGCTTTCTAGTTCTTTTGCTTATAATTTCTTCTTTTTTAGTCATATTTTAGCTAGATGTCATAATGAGCATCTTTTAAAAAGTATCTTAGTTCCTTTGTCATCTCCCCATTACTGCAGGAAGCTCCAGCCTCTTTGGGGTGATCCTGGTCCCTTCACTGTCTAGCCCCAACCTGGTACTCCAGCCTCTTTCTTTTCATTCCCTTCGACTAACACCTGATGCTCTTTGTAAAATGTGTTTGGCCATCTTTGGGCTTCCACCGAAGAATGAAAGACATATGAATGTATAAGTAGAACACTAGTTATTCCCAACCACTAATGATTAAGCAGTTGCTGCATTAACCCTGACAACAGACATGAACAAAGCCCTGACATAAAACATTTACAATTTCCCTTTTCTATGACAGATGTGAGCTAGTGTCAAGGCATGTACCAATTATTGAAATGTGCTCTATCCAATTCTGATCTGCATTTTTGTACAGACTTGGAAGGCCCTGCAATATGCTGGCCAAGCACAAAATGCTTTTACTCCTCATTATAAATTCAGTTTGCTTCTAAGCTGATTCTTTGCACATTGGAGGGACCATTAAATAAGAATTTCAGAAAGTATGTTTCATGGTACACTAGTTCAACTAGAAGGTAACAACTGTTAATCAGGGAGAAAAAAGATTAACAATCTTTTCTTTTTAAAGTAACACATTTCTATTTTTGTTTTCTCTAGAATTTCTCAAAGCCTTTAATACGCATTGTGAGTTTTAAGAGAAGATGGGGGGGCATTAGAATATGTAAACCTTCCCAACTCAGTGTTCTTGGAAATTTTACCTTTTCATTTTTTTAAGGACACCTTTCATACTGGTTTTCTACAGAGCTCATTTGAAATATACCATTTTAGAGATTTCTGTTTCCACTCCTGCAAGTCTATGGAAGATTCTGCTATGAATTACAAATGCAGAATAAAATCCTGACCATCAAATGGCACTCCCACATTTATTTTTCTATTTCCTGCATCAGTTTCTGAAATGGGAGGCCTGGCCCTCTGCTGTCTATATTACTCAGTGTTGGCTGTCATAACAAAGTACACGGAATGGGTGGCTTAAACAACAGATTAATTTTCTCACAGTTCTGAAGGCTAAAAGTCCAAGATCAACAGGGCAACAGTTTGTTGCTTCTGTGGCCTCTCTGCTTAGTTTGTAGATGGCCATCTTCTCCCTGCATCTTCACACAGTCCTCCCTCTCTACTGTCTATGTCCAAATTTTCTTTTCTTATAAGGACATAAGTCATATTGAATTAGGGTCCACTCTACAACCTCATTTTAATATAATTATCTCTTTAAATACCCTTTCTCCAAATACAGTCACATTGTGAGGTTCTGGGTATTAAAATTGCAACATATAAGTTGGGGGGGCTAGCTTTATAAAACTGTCAGAGCTCAAAAACGGGTCATCGAAGGATAATTCTAAGTGACAGGAGTGTCAGGCAGGTCAAGCAATATAGAACACTTGGGCTAGAGGGAGAACTTTTTTTTAAAAAAGATTTTATTTGGGGTGCCTGGGTGGCTCAGTGGGTTGGGCCTCTGCCTTTGGCTCAGGTCATGATCTCAGGGTTCTGGGATGGAGCCCCACATCGGGCTCTCTGCTCGGCAGGGAGCCTGCTTCCTTCTCTCTGCCTGCCTCTCTCCCTACTTGTGATCTCTGTCTGTCAAATAAATAAATAAAATCCTTAAAAATAAATAAATAAATAAATAAATAAAAATTAAGAAGATTTTATTTATTTATTTATTTGACAGACAGAGATCACAAGTAGGCAGAGAAGTAGGCAGGGAGGCAGGTAGAGAGAGAGGAAGGGAAGCAGGCTCCCCACTGAGCAGAGAGCCGGACGTGGGGGCTCAAACCCAGGACCCAAGGATCATGACCTGAGCTGAAGGCAGAGGCTTTAACCCACTGAGCCACCAGGCACCTCGGGGGAGAACATATTTTGTAGTGACGCAGGATGGATCTGGTCATTAGTAATAAGAAGAATAAGGAGCAGAGGAGAGGAAGAAAGATAATGTACAGAAATTTTCACTTCTGAAAGTGACAGAGCCTTGACCAGGAGTTGGACCAATCATGGCATGCTTGATATTGGTACAGAGGACATGCCACTTACTCTACATGGAATTGCTTATGTAATTGCTCAACATTCCTAAGCGGTAGGTGCTATTATCACCATTTTGCCAGTAAGGATATCAAGATTCAAAGAAGTGTATAATTTGCCAAAGGTTGCAAATTCTTGTGGTACTTCTGTAATATGAACCCAAACAGCTTTACTGCAAAGCCCATATTGTAAGCATTTTTCAGCCTGTCTAGAATCTTACTAGCTGCATGTCTTTCAGGGAGTCAAATTTATATTCCTCAGCATTTCCATCTGCAAAATGGGTTGAATGAAGCAGTTCTCTTTTTCACTTGGATATTGAAAACCTTTCTGCAACAACAATAAGAAAAAAAACAATGCAACTAAAGAGAGGTGAGAAGTTATGGTGATCTTCCTGAAACATTCTTGGCTACAGAATTCCTTTATATCCATGATCAGTTTGTTTCTATGTTCATTCATTCATTTATTTATTCAGTGACCCAATGTATACTAAACAGCTATTTTGTCAATAATATACCAATAATAGCTAACATTTGCTAGATCTAATAAAGGTCAAGCTATTTCTCTGTTGCTTTCTCGTATGTTATCCATTAAATTGATGCAAATTCATTGTGTGAGCAATAGTGAAAATGAAATAATTTATTTCAAGAACTGACTGTCCAATGCCTCTGAGGAGGTAGAGGGATTATACAGAACTCTCTGTTTTAGGAGCCTCATCTAATAATCATATGAAACCCCACTGAGCTCAAGATGGGCAAGGGTGGGCTGCTATATGGACAAAATGAGGAATTTAAACAAAATGAGAGGGATAAAGTGAGAGGGAATAGAGGAGGGGGAGGGAGAGAGAAAGAGAGACCGAGAGAGACAAAGAGAGAGATCACACAAAATTATTCTGAATAATACTTAAATATGAGCTCATGGCATTGGCCTAAGTGAGCTACAGGAAGGTAGAAGATCAAAGAACAGAGAGGAGGCTTATCAATGCAGCGGAAGGCTGGATAAATATGAAATGGTTACAAGAGAAGAAATGGGTGAGAGAATTTTATTAGTAGTTTATTATATATGTTATATATATATATATTATTATTTTAAAATCTTTCTTCCTCTTCACTTTTCTTAAGATTTTATTTTTTAAGTAATTTCTACACCCAACGTAAGGCTTAAACTTATGACCCCAAGATTAAGAGTTATGTGCTCTGATATCGAAGAGATTACTGCCTATGTTCTCCTCTAGGATTCTGATTGATTCCTCTCTCATGCTGAGGTATTTTATCTATTTTGAGTTTGTCTTTGTGTACTGTGTAAGAGAATGGTCGAGTTTCATTCTTCTACATATAGCTACCCATTTATTGAAGAGACTGTCTTTTTTCCACTGTATATTTTTTCCTGTTTTGTTGAAGATTATTTGACCATAGAGTTGAGGGTCTATATCTGGGCTCTCTACTTTGTTCCACTGGTCTATGTGTCTGTTTTGATGCCAGTACCATGCTGTCTTGGTGATCACAGCTTTGTAGTAAAGCTTGAAATCAGGCAACATGATGCCTCCCATTTTATTTTTGTTTTTCAACATTTCCTTAGTGATTCAGGGTCTCTTCTGATTCCATACAAATTTTAGGATTATTTGCTCCGCTCTTTGAAGAATACCGGTGGAATTTTGATGGGAATAGCATTAAAAGTATAGATTGCTCAAGGCAGTATAGACATTTTACCAATGTTTATTCTTCGGATCCAAGAGCATGGTATGGTCTTCCATCTTTTTGTGTCTTCTTCAATTTCTTTCATGAGTGTTCTGTAGTTCCTCAAGTACAGATCCTTTACCTCTTTGGTTAGGTTTATTCCCAGGTATCTTATGGTTCTTGGTGATATAGTAAATGGAATGGATTCTCTAATTTCCCTTTCTGTATTTTCATTATTAGTGTATAAAAAAGCCACTGATTTCTGTACATTGACTTTGTATCCTGCCACGTTGCTGAATTGTTGTATGAGTTCTAGTAGTTTGGGGGTGGAGTCTTTTGGGTTTTCCATATAAAGAATCATGTCATCTGCAAAGAGAGAGAGTTTGACTTCTTCATCACCAATTTGGATACCTTTTATTTCTCTTTGTTGTCTGATTGCTGTTGCTAGGACTTCTAATACTATGTTGAACAAGAGTGGTGAGAGTGGGCATCCTTGTCGTGTTCCTGATCTCAATGGGAAGGATGCAAGCTTTTTCCCTTTGAGGATGATATTTGCTGTGGGTCTTTCATAGATAGAGGGTTTTGAAGGGGTGGGGGGTGGGAAGTCGGGGTACCAGGTGGTGGGTATTATAGAAGGCACGGATTGCATGGAGCACTGGGTGTGGTGCAAAAAATAATGAATACTGTTATGCTGAAAATAAAAAATTTAAAAAATTTAAAAAACAAAAAAGAATTATGTGCTCTACCAACTGATCCAGCTAGGTGCTCCTGGTGGAGAGAATTTCAAAGGAAAAACCTCAAACGTCCAACGTGGATTGTTTGCTGTGATGGGTAAAATAAAATCTCCTCCACTGGCCTGAGTCTTCAGGAAAATCTACCACACACAGGTTTCAGTTGCCACTACCCAGAAGAATCAGGATGGTGCCCAGCAAGGCAATTTGGGAAACAAAAGCAAAAGTACTCATGTAAATTTTGTGTAAAATAAATGCAATACAAACTAGAGGAATTGGCACTTACTTGAGAAGGAGGTTACACTATCTTCTATTTGAATGGAAAAAGGGATTGACCTCAAGAGATATATGGGTTATTCTCCTGGTTCAGATGGTTTTTCAAAGGAGCCATTTCTGAAGAATAAGAGACAAACCAAAAAAAAAAAAGGGGGGGGGGAATCCGTATCTGTTGGCTTTCTGAACAATTAGATGATCACTTATGGTTGTAATCTGTAGACTTGCTCTTTGAGACTCAAATCAGAAGAGGCCCTGGTGGTGGGGCAGAAACACAGTATACTCTTCTACACCCTTGAGATGCTATTTCAATCAAGTGGGTAGCCTCAAAGAGTACCAGGACTTTAGAGGATAAATCCCACACAGAAGCTGAATGATGGAGCCCAGAGCAAGGATGATGAATGGAACAGGGCATTCATAAACCTGAAGACTGCTAAAGAGGGCTCTCCAGCATTGATATTCCAGCAGCTCTCTTAGAATACACTGGAGTTATAGAAAGCTACCTAAGTCTTAAATAAGAGACTTAAAATCAATGGAAGGGTCAGATTCACAGAGAATTTATCTCAGAGTGCTATACAGGGAGGGCATTACAGGCAACATGAAGAAATCACTTAGTTCAAACAAAGTTTCAGGTCACTGTAGGAAAGTAAGTACTCAAAGTGGTCAGTCATATAGAAAACTCCTTTGGAAACACAAATCCTACAAAGGAAAGAATTTATCAGCTTAGGTGACATCCACATGCATATGAAATCCATAGCATAGTTCTATGGATAAAAGTTTCCAAAGAAGGGGGGGGAGGAATAGAAGGTAGTGGGATTATCTACCTCATTTTCTGACATACAGATAATGTATTTCCCTTCCTTAGCATACACACAGCCACACACATACACCTGGAATTTAATTTTTTTAAATTCTACATATATTTGTCAAAGAACTTTAATATCTGTTATCTCAGCTGGTCTCTACAGTAATCCAATTAAACAAACACAGATAAGTTTATCTTTTCCATTGACAGTTAAAACCATTCAAAATCAAAAGAAATTAAGTGGCCTTCCTAAAAGATTCCCCTCTAGGCTCTTCCTGCAAACCTATTAGGACACTTTGGATTGCAAATAATATAATCTCAGCCCTTACTGGCTTAGGTAGAGGGGAAATTGGCTCATGTAAGTAAAGTCCAAGGGTAGATCTTCCTGGCTAAAGGCACAGCTAGATCCAGATTTGGGAAGTATGCCATAAGATATCAGTCTCTGTCTTTTGGCTCTGATTTCTTTGGGTTGTCCTTACTTTCAGGTAGCTTCTCTTCTCTTGGTGGAAGATGGCTACTAGTAACTTCAGAACTACTTCCTATCATCTGAGCAATGTTGGAGTCCATGGCATGGTTGGAGTCGAGGACCAAACCAGGCCCTGACTTGTGTCTCCTTCAAAGTCCGGACACCTTGCCAAGGTTAAGGATGGGAAAGTTGAGTGCACTGAGAAAGGGTCTGTGCTATGTGTCCTGCGCTTGCCTACATGACTTCCCACACACTCTCTCTACAGTAGGGAACAATATGGCCAGGGTCCTGAATTCTTAGTTAGTCCTTGTTGTTCTGTACCTCCCATAACCCACTCCCTGGTTGATTGTCTTGCTAATGGCTTTAGCCAAAACTACCTGGCATCACGAGGTTTGTTTGTAGTAAATGTAAACTTGTTATAGAAGCTTGCGGTCATCTGACTAGGTACTGATGTAATGCTTCTTCTATTCTGGTCTGCCTTATAAATGATTGTAAGATGTGGAATAAAATTGGCATTGTTGGACATCCTCTTCAGTGTCCCCCCTGCCCCCATCTCTTTGTCTCTTAATTTCTTTTCATCATCCTCTTAGCCCCACGGTTACCCTGGTCGATTCGTCGCTCTGGCCGTGACAGAGCAACATCAGTAGAAATCATGTGCTTCCTTCCTACACAATAAATTTGTTTTAGTGATGAATTTATAATTGAGGTTTTTGTTTTGTTTTCCCATAGGTTCTCCTGGTTGCTTGATGGAGTATTCAAATTTCTTTTGGTTCACTCATTCACTCTACACTCATGGCAGGCAATACTTGCCCAGTCTATTCAGAAGTTTCCCTGCAATCCTTTTCAACACAGGAGCATTAGAAGCCATTTCCAATCAGTAAGATCTGGTGTGTGAGTTGAAACTGTAAATTTCCTGCAAGCAGAAATGCACATTCCAGGGGCGCCTGGGTGGCTCAGTGGGTTAAGCCGCTGCCTTCGGCTCAGGTCATGATCTCAGAGTCCTGGGATCGAGTCCCGCATCGGGCTCTCTGCTCAGCAGAGAGCCTGCTTCCCTCTCTCTCTCTGCCTGCCTCTCCATCTACTTGTGATTTCTCTCTGTCAAATAAATAAATAAAATCTTTAAAAAAAAAAAAAAAAAGAAATGCACATTCCACTGTCATTGTCTCTTAGCTTGTGATTTTGTTAAGAATTCATCAATCATCTGAAATTTTTTTTCAGAAGGATCTGGCTGTCAAAGATAAGTATTTTCCCCAGTAAAACTTTAATGGACCAAAAAACAGTGGGAGTGAATTACTGAAGCGTGGATATATTCTTCACCTTCCCCTTGGTTCCTTCTTTCCCCTAAACTCCTGGACCAGGATTTTAACCCTAAAATCCGGTAAACATTTTTTGAAGCCATTCATCCATGCCCTTACTTATTAAGAACAGGCTCCCACAAATATTACTCATAATGATATCAAGAGCCTGAATATTGACTGCTATGTTGCATCTGGTATAATTTGATTTGGGAGGACTACATCAACTGATTCTAATTTGGGCATTTTAAAGTGCAGTGTGGCACCACATTAATAACTCTGCAGAAATTATAAAAATATAAGGATTGCTATGGGGAAAGGAAAGCCACACACACTTCCATCCCCTGCCTTCTATTCTCTTTACCTCATGCATTGGCTGATGACAATGGTTAGTTTGCACAGAGAGTTCCAGTCTCCAGTCAATTGGTACTAGTGGTGAACTCTTAGCACAAGTGGCAATAAGACAGAACCAAGGAGTACTCTGACAGCTGACTTCAATTTGCTGTTTAATTAATTGGTTGCCAACCAGTAATTGCTGAACGGTTTGCCACAGCATTTGATAAGACAGCTTTCCATAGTTAAAAGAGCTATGGCCCAAGAAATTCTTCTAGAAAGATACCATGGCCTCCCTCAGTGTCTTAGCTTAATACATTAGGAAGATGTTCTCAAGAGGAAAATAAGAGAATTAACCCTGAAGGGATTTAGTGAAAGTATTCTCCGTGCCCTCAGAGTCTTGACCAGGATTCTGTGAGACCAGCCTCTGCTCTGGAGTGGCTCATGATCTTCAGAGAGAAGCTAATAGGCAGAGATCCTACAGTAACACAGGCAGTTACCATTGTGTGTAAGGTGGAGGTAAAAGCAAAAGATCATCAAAGAACAAAGGCAGGAAGCAATGAAAAGGCAGGAGATTAGGGCTTCTTGCAGCTGAGTCTGGAGAAGGACAGGCCAGGAAGCTGTTCCAGGCAGAAGGGATGGCATCAGCATTTTAGGGGGGCCTCCATCTGGAGTAAATCACGGTGGACCTGGAGCTCTTTCTTTTCCACAGGCAAAGAAAACCACAGAGGGTAGTGAGCAAACCAGTGACCTGATCAGAAACATAGAAGGTTCTGAGAATGGAAACAACAACTTCTCTTTCTCCTCCTCCTCCTTCTCCTTCTTCCCCCTCTCCTTCTTCCCCTCCTCTTCCTCTCCTCCTCCTCCTTCTCCTCCTCCTTCTTCTTCTTTAATCACTGACTTCATGGCCTCTCTCAGAATGAAACTTTTATGCTATGCTGCCATGAATTTACTCACAATTTTGACTGAAGACTCATTCCAGGCTTGTATTGTGTTCCATTTCATAGGCTCTTTGAAATACAACATAAACAAGATTTACCATTGAACCTCAAGCACCTAGCATGGTTTCTGGCAGGGGATAGCCACCCAAAATTATCTTTTGAAAAGATAACTCCATTGTACTTTTAAGGCAGTCAGACCCATGACAAGTTTATCCTCCTCCTCTGCAAAGACTTCCCTGGAAGATTACATCTGAAATCACTGACATTTGTCTACACCTCTTAACTAGAAAATCAAGGGATGCCTAGGTCACTCAGTCAGTTGAGCATCCAACTCTTGATTTCAGCTCAGGTCATGATCTCAGGGTCATGAGATCGAGCCCCAAATTGGGCCCTCTGTCAGGCCCTTCACTGGGCATGGAACTTGTTTAAAATTCTCTATCTCTGCCCTTCCCCTCAGCACACACACACACTCTCACTCTCTTTCTCTCTCTCTCTCTAAAACAAACAAACAAAGTCAACTGCATTGATCAAGCCAAGTTCCCCAAAGGGAACAAACCTTTATGAAGCAAGATAAACACTTCTTAGAAGAGAGAGCTCATGAGTCATAATTGAAAGATTCTTCGAGAATGTCATTGTTTTTCCTCACCAAACATCTGTTCCCTCTTCTGTTGATATCAGTTCTTGGTTTTACTTGAAGAATCATCCTCCTGTCAGTCTCCAGCAATATGGTTTAGGTGCCTAGCTCCATCCTACATTGACTGGCTTGAGCAGTTGACAGCTGACTCAAACCTAACCAATAGCTATATTGCTAATAAGAGCCAATTCCATAACTTTTTCCTAGAACTGTTGAAAAAGGGATGAATCTTATCTTAGGGACCATGTGAGGCCTTTGGAGTTGAGTGGTCCTACCCAAGAGTATAGAGAAAAGATAAAGCAGAGCAAAGAGATGGAGAGGAGCCAGGTTCTGCTCAAAGCTGGAGTAGGCCCCAGGTGGCTCCATTGAAGTGGGATTGTCTATAGACATCATCAGGAAGCTTTCTAAATAAGGATGAAATCTCCAATAAAGTTTTAGTCCCAAGAAAGCTATATTGCCACCTAAAAATGCTGTAGACTAAAACCTCCTTCTAGGTCCCAAAGAACCCTGGAGGAGGATTTTACTGAAGAAAGTATGCAGAGGAACTTCAGTCCTGAAGTCATGGCACTGGAAAGTTTGGGCAAAAGTAATTGGAAAACCACAGGGCCATAACATCTTGAGTCATACATTTCCTCTACCACCTGCTTTCAGGTCACCACCACCTCTACCTAAATAATTTTAAAAAGTCTTCAGTTTTCATAACCTCCTGCATTCATTCTCCACAGATCTTCTAGAGTCATTTTTTAAAAATATAAATTCTATTGTTACTTTTCTTCTTAAAATACTTTGATAACTTCTTGTTCATATGAAAAGAAAATCCAAATTCATTACAATGACCTACTTGTCCCTATAAGTTCTGTCCCCAGCCTCCTGCTCCATTGAATTCATGCCTCTCTAAAATCCAGCCATCATAACCTTCATTTTGTTTATCAAATACACCAGCTTCCTTCTAACCACAGAGCTTTGATTTTGCTGTTTCCTCCATATGAAGTAGACTACCTCAGGTTCTTCTCACAGCTGAATTCTTAATCTGGTCCTCCTAAAACACTACCTCCCTAAAGACTCCTTTCCCTCCATTTCTTCTCAACTCAGGTAACTTTGATAATTTTCTTTATGGAATGCAATCATGTAATAATATTGCTTCTTTTTTTTTTTAAGATTTTTTATTTCTTTATGTAACAGAGAGAGAGAGATCATAAGTAGGCAGAGAGGGAGGTGGGAGGGGGAATCAGGCTTTCTGTTTTGCAGAGAGCCCGATGTGGGACTCGATCCCAGGGCCCTGAGATCACAACCCCAGCCTAAGGCAGAGGCCTCAACCCACCGAGCCACCAAGGCGCCCCATAATATTGCTTCTTAATAGATACAGGTAAGCTATGCAAAGAAAGGAATCTTGTCAATTTTCTCCATAGAATTTTTTAAATTCCTAGAATGAATGAGCCCCACATTTAGTACTTAATTAGTATTTGCTAGATAAGTGGATGGATGGATGGATGGATGGATGATTAATGGTGATTGCCCATGGGATTGCAATTCCTGGTCTCTAGTAAAAGTAGTCATCCTCAATCTGAAGTACCAAACCTAGGTAACTTTATAACCAAAGAATCTCCAGATTTTAATGCCACAAAGCAGGTGGCAGGAAGCAAGCTGTTCAACACAGACTACCATCAAGTGTAGAAGTAGGTCATTCAGATGAGAGTTTGTATTTTCTATTGTAATAACATGAACTCCACTATTAAGATCAGGTGCTATGCACCTTGATAATTCACATCTATTTCCATTGAGACAAGTATTAACTTCCAAATTCCCATGTTGTTTAACCTATCTTATTTTGGAAATGAGGAAGAACTTTAGGAATCAATTAAAACTCAGTGTATATTTTGTCTGTGGGCACTTGTCTTACTCCAAGGATGGTCCATTCTGGGATTAATCCAAACACGTTCAGCTGTGCACTTCACCTGGTAGATAACCAGGCAGCCATGGAGTTCAAATCTTTGACACAAGATAAAAGTAGTTCTGATCCTGAATTCCTTCCAGCGGTGACACTTCTCAGCATCATCAATCACTCCAGCCCCAGAGAGTGGGCAGAGAGCTTTGGGCTAAGGTTTCCAGCAGTCCTTCAGCTGATAAATGTGTCTGCAGGCTCAGAGACATTTTCTGTGTGTTCTTGATCAAACAAAGTAAAGCATTATAGGGTAAAAAAATCAGAAGATAAAAAATAGGTTACTATGAAAGGCAAGTTTAATGCACACATACCTTCATCTTACATCTCAGAGATAAATTTTTTAGAGATAATTTTGAAAATTGTTTATTTTCTTTCTTGTTTTCTTTACCTCTATTGCTCTAAACAATATGAACATCCATTTGTTGATTTATTAGATTTAGACAATATCTATTGACTCTGAAAGGGAGAAATAAGGATTTAGTTCACCTACTGTCCCCAACCCAACTTACCCTTTTTTCCATATTTGATAGTTAAATTATTTTAGTTCTTCCACTGATTACATATTCCCCAAAACTTATTATGACACTATCAAACATACATAAAAGTTGAAAAAATAGGGCACCTGGGTGGCTCAGTGGCTTAAGCCTCTGCCTTCAGCTCAGGTCGTGGTCTCAGGGTCCTGGGACCTAGCCCCACTCCGGGCTCTCTGCTCTGTGGGGAGCCTGCTTCCTCCTGTCTCTGCCTGCCTCTCTGTCTACTTGTGATCTCTCTCTCTCAGTCAAATAAATAAAATTCTTTTTAAAAAGATGAAATAATATACAATGAGCAGCCATATTTACATCACTTAGATCCAACAATTAACATTTTACTACACTTGCTTTATCACATAGCTATTCATCCACACCTATAACCATCCATCAATCCATCTTATTTTTTGATGTGTTTCAAAGTGAGTTGAAATATTAGTATGCTCCTCTAAACACTTCAGCTTACAGTATTGATCCAGAGTTTAGTATTTGTTTACAGCTCTCCTTTCCCTTTTGAAGTAAAATTTTTCTCCTTTTGAAACAAAATTTACATAAAATAAAATACAGAAACTTTAAGTGTATCTATGAGTTTTGATAAATACATATTCCTTTGTAATTCAAAGCTCTGTCTAGATATAGAACATTAGAGTCTTTGCCTTCTCCCAGCCAATCCCTGTCTCTCCCCCACCACAAAGACAACAACTGTTTGGATTTTTCTTTTAGATTTTTTTTTCCCTGTTCTATAAGTCATATAAAAGAAAGCCATACAATAAATATTGTTTCATTGAAAGGTTTTATTTTTCACTCCACATAATGTTTTTGAGATTGGTTCATGGCATTCCCTTTATCAATAATCTCTTCTGGCTGTTTATCTGTTCTCTTATTGATAGACTCCAAGCCTGTTTCTAGCTTTTGGTCATCATGAATAAGACTGCTATAACATTCTTCTACAAGTATTTTTTTGTGGACATATTTTCTTTATATAGCTAGGAGTGGAATTGCTGAACCATAGAGTAAGTATATGCTTAACTCTAGAAGAAATCAGCAGACCTTTTTTCTTTTCCAAACTGCATGTACCTTTTTATATTCCCACTAACAATGTTTGCAAGTACTAGTCGTTCAATATCTTCACTAGTATTTGTCCCTTAAATTTTAGCTAGTCTGATAGGTTGTGTACTAATATCTTATCGTAATTTTAATTTGTATTTTCCTTATGACTAATGCTGTTAAGTAGTTTCTCATGTGTTCATTGGTATGTGTATATGTATGTGTGTGTGTGTGTGTGTGTGCGCTTGTGAGGTGTGTGGTCAAATTTCTTTGCCCATTAAAAAACCGGTTTTTTTGTCTTTTTATTTTTGAGTTGTAGTAGAAGAGTGAGTTTTTTTTTTAATTTCTTTTCAGCATAAAAGAATTCATTGTTTATGTACCACACCCAGTGCTCCATGCAATATGTGCCCTCCATAATACCCACCACCTCACTGCCCCAACCTCCTACCCCCTGCTCCTTCAAAACCCTCAGAATATTTTTCAGAGTCCACAGTCTCTCATGGTTCTCCTCCCCTCTCAATTTGCCCAAATCCCTTCTCCTCTCCATCTCCCCATGTCCTCCATGTTATTTGTTATGCTCCACAAATAAGTGAAACCCTATGATAATTGACTCTTTCTGCTTGACTTATTTCACTCAGCAGAATCTCTTCCAGTCCCATCCATGTTGATACAAATGTTGGGTATTCATCCTTTCTGATGGAGGCATAATACTCCATAGTGTGTATGGACCACATCTTCCTTATCCATTCGTCCTTGAAGGGCATCTTGGTTCTTTCCACAGTTTGGCAACTGTGGCCATTGCTGCTATAAACATTGGGGTACAGATGGCCCTTCTTTTCACTGCATCTGTATCTTAGGGGTAGATACCCAGTAGTGCAATTGCAGGATCATAGGGAAGCTCTATTTTTAATTTATTGAGGAATCTCCACACTGTTCTCCAAAGTGGCTGCACCAACTTGCATTCCCACCAACAGTGTAAGAGGGTTCCCCTTTCTCCACATCCTCTCCAACACACGTTGTTTCCTGTCTTGCTAATTTTGGCCATTCTAACTGGTGTAAGGTGGTATCTCAATGTGGTTTTCATTTGAATCTCCCTGATGGCTAGTGATGATGAACATTTTTTCATGTGTCTGATAGCCATTTGTATGTCTTCATTGGAGAAGTGTCTGTTCATATCTTCTGCCCATTTTTTGACATGATTATCTGTTTTGTGTGTGTTGAGTTCGGGAAGTTCTTTATAGATCCTGGATATCAGCCTTTTGTCTTTACTGTCATTTGCAAATATCTTCTCCCATTCCGTGGGTTACCCCTTTGTTTTGTTGACTGTTTCCTTTGCTGTGCAGAAGCTTTTGGTCTTGATGAAGTCCCAAAAGTTCACTTTAACTTTTGTTTCCTTTGCCTTTGGAAACATGTCTTGAAAGAAGTTGCTGTGGTAGATGCCCACTCTCACCACTCTTGTTCAACATAGTATTAGAAGTCATAGCAACAGCAATCAGACAACAAAGAGAAATAAAAGGTATCCAAATTGGCAATGAAGAAGTCAAACTCTCTCTCTTTGCAGATGACATGATATTTTATATGGAAAACCCAAAAGTCTCCACCTCCAAACTACTAGAACTCATAAAGCAATTCAGTAATGTGGCAGGATTCAAAGTCAATGTACAGAAATCAGTTGCTTTCTTAAGCACTAACAATGAAAATACAGAAAGGGAAATTAGAGAATCAATTCCATTTACTATAGCAACAAGAACCATAAGATACCTGGGAATAAACCTAGCCAAAGAGATAAAGGATTTGTACTCGAGGAACTACAGAACACTCATGAAAGAAATTGAAGAAGACACAAAAAGAGGGAAGACCATTCCATGCTCTTGGATTGGAAGAATAAATATTTTTAAAATGTCTATACTGCCTAGAGCAATTTATACTTTTAATGCCATTCTGACAAAAATTCCACCAGTATTTTTCAAAGAGCTGGAGCAAATAATCCTAAAATTTGTATGGAATCAGAAGAGACCCTGAATTGCTTAGGAAATGTTAAAAAAGAAGAACAAAACAGGGGGCATCACGTTACCTGATTTCAAGCTTTACTACGAAGCTATGATCACCAAGACAGCATGGTACTGGCATCAAAACAGACACATAGGCTAGTGGAACAGAGTAGAGAGCCCAGATATGGACCCTCAACTCTATGGGCAAAATATCTTCTACAAAGCAGGAAAAAATATACAGTGGAAAAAAGACAGTCTCTTCAATAAATGGTGCTGGGAAAATTGGACAGTTATATGTAGAAGAATGAAACTCGACCATTCTCTTACACCGTACACAAAGATAAACTCAAAATGGATAAAAGACCTCAGCATGAGACAGGAATCCATCAGAATCCTAGAGGAGAACATAGGCAGTAATGTCTTCAAAGAGTGAGGTCTTTCTCAATTTTTTATTTTTCAAATATTTTCTGTCAGTCTGTGACTTGCCTATTTATTTTAATTATTTTTATGGCAAGCGAAACATTTTAATTTTGATTAACATTAATTTTTTAAAAGATTTTATTTATTTGACTGAGAGAGAGATCACAAGTAGGCAGAGAGGCAGGCAGAGAGAGAGGAGGAAGCAGGCTCCCGCTGAGCAGAGAGCCCAGCACGGTGCTCGATCCCAGGACCCTGAGATCATGACCTCAGCCAAAGGCAGAGGCTTAACCCACTGAGTCACCTAGGTGTCCCCAAATTAATATTTTAATTATAATTATTTCTTTTTTGTGAATGTTTGCCATTCCTAAGTCACAAGAATATCTCCCTCTGATTTTCCTCTAGAAACTTTACTTAAATTGTATTTTCAAAACAGCTTTATTGAGATATCACTTATATACTATAAAATTGTATGTGTGCAATTCAAAAATTTTAGTACAGTTACAGAGTTGTACAACTATCACCAACTAACTAACAACTTTATATGACTTATAGAACAACTAACCTACTTTGGAACATTCTGATCACCTTAGAAAATTTCTCATGCCTGTTTATAGTCAAAACCACTCCCACTTCCAGCCTTAGCCATTCACTACTCTGTTTTCTGTCTCTATAAACTTGCTTTTTGTAGACATTACCATTTCTAGAAATGTATCCAATGAAATTAATATATGTATGTGCAAAGACATGTACACAAATATTCATGCTGGTATTATTTATATTAACCAATACCTTGAAGTAGTTTAAATAATATAGTTAATATTTATTACTTGTTCTAGTAACCCTCCTGTTAACACTTTATGGATAAAAATCTTAGCAACACTGATTTTTCCTCTACTCTTCATTTACTCCATTCATCTCTGAAAGTTATTATTTTAATACATCTTTCCACCTCAATTAGTCTTCCATTCTTTGTCCAAGAGTGTTTACATTGTTAAAATTTAAAAAACAATGTTTATATTATTAAGTCCATGTAAGCATTCATTTTATTCATTTATTCACTGAAAAGTGCCAGGCAGTGCTCTAGGTGTTGAAGTTACAAAGGTGAACAAGACAAGTAAAGTCCTCTCAGGGCAAAGTGAGAGACAATGGGAGAAAAGATAAGTGAACAATTTAATTGTTCAATCAAATATCATGGCACTAAGAGCAGGACTGCATTTCATCTCTGGGCGTCCCATTACATTACTCCTGTGCCAGAATAGAAGGTTCTGCATAGAAGGTTCTGACTCTGTAAAGTCTAATGGGCTTATTTTTTAGATTGACTTTCATTAAGTACTTCAAAGCTTGCTTCATTTTGGTGTGTTTCATATTTGGGCTTAAAGTTACAAGATGTATTTTTTAAAAAGAATTAAAAACTCAAAAGGAAGTAATAGTAACAGTAAAATCTCTCTTATTATTGTTATTTACTTTTTTCTAGCCTCCTGCTTTGCTGCACTTCACCTTTCCAGAACCCTCTCTGGTTCTCTTGCAAATCTTCCAGGCCTAAGAATATCTAGCATTTATTAAACAGTTACTAAATGCTAAATACTATACATGCTTTATTTCGTTTGGTCCTCACAGCCCTATGTGATACGAGTTATTATAGTTTCTATTTATGAATCAGGAAATTAAGATGTAAAGCAGTTGAGTAACTTGACTATGAAAAATAATGCATTGATACAAGCTTTTTCGAAAACAAGGCAAGTGATGTACTAGAACTCTATAATACTTACATCCTTTGACCCAGCTATGCCAACCTTGTAAATTTGTTTCTTGGAGTAATTGAGGGGAAGAAAAAAAATCATTAATATTTTCACTGCAATATAATCTTAAAAATGAAAAGGTAGAAACAGTTGAAATCTCAGACAACAATAGAACTTACAGAACATCAGTAGGATAGTTTATCAAATGACTGTTGAAAGAAGGAAGGAAACAGAAGAACAAGAAAGTTTCCTTTCCTACTCTCCTGTGTGGAATCTACTATTCGCCCCATGTCTTCCTCCTTGATTATTTGTTTTGTGTTACTGAAAAACATATGAAAATGTCTTCCTTCCTTCTTCCCTCTCTCCCTCCCTTCTTCCAGTTTTTTTTTCCTTCTTTCCTGTTTCTCCCTCTTTGCCTCACTTCATTTCCTCCCTTCCTCCCTCATATTCCACATTTTTGTCTCCTTTGTTCCTCAAAAAATTCTAATGTTGTTAATGTGTCACTATTGTATTCCTATACCTTCTTTCAAAATATTACTGGTCTTTGTTTTGTTTTGTGTTTCTAATTTTCTAATATCCAACGTTACTCATAAGAAATACTATTTATTTTTGGGCGCCTGGATGGCTCAGTGGGTTAAGCCACTGCCTTCGGCTCAGGTCATGATCTCGGGGTCCTGGGATCGAGTCCCGCATCGGGCTCTCTGCTCAGCAGGGAGCCTGCTTTCTCCTCTCTCTCGCTCTCTCTCTCTCTCTCTCTGCCTACTTGTGATCTCTCTCGGTCAGATAAAAAAAAAATACTATTTATTTTTCATTCTTACACAACATAGATAAATTACTTTCTGTCCCTCTGGGAGCATTTAGGATATTCTCCTTGTTTTTTTGAGAATGTGTCTAAGCATAGGATCTTGGTGGACCTGCAGTCGGCCTTTTTAATCTGAAACTCAACACCTTCTGTTCTAAGAAAATCTTTCCCCGTATTTTTTTGATAATTTTTTTTCCCATCCATTTTATCTGTTCTCTTCTTCTGGGGCTTCTGTTAGTTGTTGGATCTTCTGGTATATATAGATAGATACAGTTATAGATATGGATGATATAGATATAGATATCTTTGTTTTTTAATCTTTTTTCTGGAAGATTTTCTCAACTTGCTTTCCATATTTTCCATTTCTTCATGTTATTTGTATTTAATTTACCAGTTTAAATTACTCTTTTTGTTTTATGGTTATAATTTTTTTTTAATCTTGTTGAATACATCAGGAGTCTTGTCTTCATTTCTTTTTTAAGTTTCTGTTGCCTAAATTGTCTGTTTTCTCTGGGGTTATATTTCCTACTTTATGTATTTTGGTCTTTCTCTTCCATCTTGCTGACTTTCCTTCTATGGTCGGTGATCTTTGGGTAGTCTCCCATTTATAGAGTTTCTGACCAGGAGCTCTCTATGGTGTGGGGAAAATTAATAGCATCAAACTTCAGACCAAAAGCCATTTCATCCTTTGCCAGAATGAGGAGGGCTTCACTCTGGGGTACTATTATCCAAACAAAATGCCTTCATGTCCCCCTTGTTGTTTCAATGTTTTTAAAGAAAAGCCACCTTGGGAAGAAGGCTGTATTACTGAGTGTCCTCCTCTGAATACAGATGATGAGGGTGGTGACTGCTGCTGCAGCGGTACAGACTTCTAATGAATTACCCAGTTTCCAACCCCTTCTTATCTTCATCTCAGTTGTACTCAGGGACTCTATATACCTGGGTCCTATCCAGAGTTGCTGAAGGACAGACTGGCTTCCATGTTCATTATAGCCCATTGGCTGTGTCTATTTCACTAACTCATTCCACAAAACTATTTGTAGATCATTTTATTTGTGGTATTCCTCTTCTCTTTCTTGTTTATTCCTTTTGAACAAATAAATTTTATTTTAACCAAGGGTCATAAGCAAATAAACATTCACATGCTGCCACCTGGAACTTGGATCTATTGAAGTAGTGCCAGAACAATCCATCAGCAAAACCGGAAGTTTATAATTCCTGGAATTCCTGGTATTAACAACTTATACAGGTTTTTCACATTTTGTATACATGAAATATGTATTAAAATGTCTTTGAATATTGCTGTCTTTACCTTTGGGATTAGCATACTCATTATCACATCCTTTTCTTATACCACAGATATAGCACCTTTGATAAGATAATGAGAGCTATGCAACCAAACCTCTTTCTGTTTTTGCCTTGGCTGCTAGGAACTGCTGTTAAACTTAGTGCATAATTATAGAAATGATCTCAATTCTGATTTCACTTTTAAATATATTTTGTCTTATCTCTACAACTGATAGCATGTATATATGTGTTTGAATTAATCTCATCTTTTAAAAAATAAGTAGGGATGCCTGTGTGGCTCAGTGGGTTAAGCCTCTGCCTTCAGCTCAGGTAATGATCCCAGGGTCCTGGGATCGAGCCCTGCATCGGGCTCTCTGCTCAGCCGGGAGCCTTCCCCTCCCCCAACTTGCCTGCCTCTCTGCCTACTCATGATTTCTGTCTGTCAAATAAATAAATAAAATCTTTTAAAAATAATAATAGAATAAAAAATAAGAAAGTAAATACACATTGTAAATGTATAAATAATTATTCATATTCATAGAAATATCCACATATTAGGGGTGCCTGGGTGGTTCAGTAGGTTAAGCCTCTACCTTTGGCTTGGGACATGGTCTCAGGGTCCTGGGTTCGAGCCCCACATCAGGCTCACTGCTCATTGGGGAGCCTGCTTCCCCCTCTCTCTCTGCCAGCCTCTCTGCCTCCTTGTGATCTCTCTCTGTCAAATAAATAAATAAAATCCTTTAAAAAATCCATATATTAAATATATGTATTTATGTATTATCTATTAAATGTAGTTACATATTTACATTATTATGAATGCAAAATAAATAAATGCACATTTGATCTTCTATATAAAAGTATTTTAGTATAACTGGGGCCTGAATTTAAGCACTCTCCGGAGATACAGTCCAGGTCCAGGTAATCTGGTAGGCAAGGCTTCCCTGGGGACCATTTTTCAAAGCACTAAGTAGCTTTCTGGTAGAGTCCTCACGAGAAAGGAAGTCGAGCATGAAAAGGTCACTGCAGGACAAAAAGCTTCATGTTATTGACTTTCTGATAGAAGGGACATTCTAACTGCGAGGTGCTACTTGTTACCTAGAACATCTCCCAGCCCAGCTCCTCAGGGACTCATAATTGAGACCAGTGGATTTCAATATAAACTTTATTTTCTCAATGAAAATAGCATTATAGGGTCTTTCAGTAGAGGGTAACCCCAAAAAAAGAAAGTACATACATATGGTTTTATTTTTTATTGTTTTTTTGTTGTCATTAATATTTATGATGATGATTGTCATAAAGATGAGAATATTGGAGTGGTGAGCCTGTTTGTTCAACGGGGCATCTTGAAGCAGAAGGTAAGCCTGGGGTTTGATATTGGAGACGCTGATGTTGACCTTTGACACAGTAGTTTTAGAGAGTGCAGTGGTTCCATGTGAAAAGGGAGAATTCCAAGTGCCTAGGGGTAATCTGACAGGGAGAGGAAGAGGAGGAAAGCTGGTATGGGAGGAGCATATAAAGCCATAAAAGTTGTATGGTGTTGGGATTCAGAGTCAGCAGAATTTCCCTCTTTGGTGTATTGGATAACATTTTTAAAAAGAGTGTGCATTCCAGGGGTGATTGTGTAGCTCAGTCGGTTAGGTGGGCAGCTTTTAATTTTGGCTCAGATCACGCTCCCAGCGTCCTGGCATCAAGCCCTACCTTGGGCTTGGTGTTCAGCCAGGCGTCTGTTTCTAAGGATTCTCCTTCTCCTTCTCCCTCTGATCCTCCCTGCACTCATGCTCTTTCTCTTTCTCTAAAACCTTTCTCTAAAATCTGTCTATCATCTATCACCTATCATGTATCTTTCTATCATTTACCTATCTATTATCTATCTCTCTATCATCTATCTTAAAAATAAAACAAAGTAAGGGGCACCTGAGTGGTTCAGTCAGTTGAGAGTCTGACCCTTGATTTCAGCTCATGTCACGATCACAGGGTCATGAGATTGAGGCCACGTAAAGCTCCACATTCAGCATGTAGTCTGCTTGAGTTTCTCTTCCTCTGTCTTTTCCCCGATGCTCGCTTGCTCACTCTCTCTCAAAATAAATAAATAAATCCTAAAAGAAAAAAATAAAATAAAATAAAATAAATTAAATAAATTAAATTAAGTTAAACTGTGTATGCATCCCAGGGCAATGGCCAAGTGTTCTAACCTATCCTGTCCCTGGGGATGAAGCTTTTCAGAACTCTGGGCTTTACTAGGTGGGTGGGAAGGGTAAGTCTCAGTTCTAACTTCCTACCTCGCACAGGCTTACAGCTTCATTTACTTGTAGAAATGAAAATTCATACCCCCTGTCCAGTGAACATGGAAGGGCATGGTTATAATTTTAGTTTTCAGTTTCTGCTTTACTTACTTATTTAGATATTTGTCTTATTTTTTGTGGGCTAAGCTATAGACTTAAAAACATGTTTGCTACATTTAACCATCATTACCAGGATTTGTCTTGGTCTGCTGTATTTCTAGAAATATGTTCTTCATCTACTCTTCAGCCTTCCTCATTGTGAACTTTGCTCTGTAACTCCTCAGAAACTGCTCTCATCAAGGTTACCAATGACATCTAATTTTTATTTTTATTTTTATTTTTAAAGATTTGATTTATTTATTTGAGAGAGAGAGAGAGCATGAGAGGGGAGGTCAGAGGGAGAAACAGACTCCCCATGGAGCTGGGAGCCCGATGTGGGACTCGATCCTGGGACTTCAGGATCATGACCTGAGCTAAAGGCAGTCGCTTAACCAACTGAGCCACCCAGGCGCCTGACATCTAATTTTTAAATCTATAAAAAAATTTTATCTTTTCATCTTCTCTCTAACTTTTTGACACAAGTGACCACTCGCTTTTTCTTGAGGAATTTTACTGTATTGTCTTTAAAATAGGCCAGTACTTCCTACAGGTGTCTCCAACAGAGACCTTTGCTGTAGCTCCAGCCTTGCATATCCAGCCCTCCCTTTGACATCTCCATTTGGATACTTCAGAGTATCCATCCTCTCAGTTACATGAGAGTAACATGTCTCAAGTACAACACCTTGACTCCCTCATCACTCCTTCCGTCCCCCTCCACCTTTGCCTCCTGTCTATCACATCTCAAAGAAGGACACCCTATCTACCACTTACTCAAGATAGAAATTTAAATATAATCTTTGGTTATTTATTCTTTTCTGCTCTCCCCACAATATCTGCCATTTTGTTTTACTATTCAAACTCTATTGAAATTTCGCCTTAGAACTATTCAAGCTTAATGCAACACAGTTGCCTATGGCACTGTCCTTTCTCACTTAGACTTTTGCATTCATCTGCTTCCTGTCTTTTCTGCTGAATTTACACTTTTTCTTCTCTAGCATATCCACCTTAGAGTCTCCAGAGTGGCCTGTTCACATAACCCAGCACCTCAAGGATCTCTCATTACCCTGAGAACCATGACCCAGACCCTCACCAGCTCCAGTGTGAGCTTCTCCACCTGATGGGGTAGCCTCCCTCATGCCACTCTCTACTTTGCTCACTACAGTCCAGCCACACCAACTTTCTTTCATTCTCCAAATATGTGAAGCATTTCCCATCCCAGGGACTTTGTACTTGATTTTCCTATGTGTAGTTTCTATTTTGGCCCATGTGCTTCTATGCCTGGTTCATTTTTTGGGTTTCATCATAAAACTTCCCCCTCAGAGAGTCCTACCCTGACAACCTAACTTGAATTAGACCTTCTCCCATTATATACTAGCACAACACTTATTTATGTAAATTTAATATTTATTTCTGCATATTTCTCCCATTGTCTGCCTGTCTACTAGAGTATTAGTCCCATGAACACAGAGATCTTTTCTTCTGTATTCTTTGCCCTGTTCTCAAGCCTGGAAGTTAGCTATCCTCAATAATCATTTGTTAAATGTATGATTGTTGAAAAAATAAGTGAAAAAATCAGAACCTGTTTGGGACCTTTTACCACACAGACTCTCTGGTGGGCCCTGCTAAGCCTTCCAACACAACAGATGTAGGCCAGGTGGAGTTGCCCTCAGTCACATTTTATCTGAGTTCCTGAGAGTACTACTCTTTGCAGTTTTTCTATTCACAGTGACACAGCTGAAGGGAGGAAATACGCTCAGAATAAAAATCAGAGCTCAAAGCTGACCTACCAGGCATGAGGCCTTACGCATTCACCCTGCACCATAAAGGTGGCTTTGTGAAATCCTGACAGAAATTTGAAGAGGATTGATATGCTCTAAAAGAAGGCAAGATATCCTAATTTCTAAGGGACTACTCCTGAGAGTGAAAGGATGCTACTAATAATTATGCTAGAATAATAGACAAGAACAAGGAGTGCACTGGACAAACAAGGCATAACATCTCTCAGGGAAAGATCATAGCTGGTTTTAAAAAACATTTGCCTTCAGAGGGTTTCTTCCTTCAAAGTCTGGGAAGGCAACCTGGACCACAGAGGGCATAAGGCTTGGTGTCAGGGGAGTTGAGGTCTGTCCCCATGAGGTCTCACCTGTGAGCTGCTGCCACCTGGGCCAGGCCACTTAACCTCACTCAGCTGTGGCTTCCTTGGTTGTGATTTGGAGAGAGTAAAACCTATTCCATCCTTTCCTACAATTCTATGAGTGATGGCATTCCAGAACCTAGAATTGTTTTAGGAATATGTGTTGCTATTCATATTTTATTATTAGAGTTTGCTTATTTATTTGCATATTTATTATTGGAGTTTGGTTTAGTTAAAGGATTCTCAACATTAAACTGAGAATTCTTTCCGCTGGAATTTCAATATAAATATATACTGAGACAATAGAGAAAGGTATGGTTTCTTCTAAAACATTAAAGTCATCTCTTTTCTTATTTTCTTTTTTTTAATATTTTATTTATTTATTTGACAGAGAGAGATCACAAGTAGGCAGAGAGAGGAGAAAGCAGGCTCCCTGCTGAGCAGAGAGCCCAATGCGGGGCTCAATCCCATGACCCTGAGATCATGACCTGAGCCAAAGGCAGAGGCTTTAACCCACTGAGGCACCCAGGCACCCTCTTTTTTTTATTTTCAAAGATTTTATTTATTTATTTGGAAGAGAACAAGAGAGGGAGAGAAAGCACAGAGGGAGAGGGAGAAGCACACTCCCCACTGAGCAGAGAGCCTGATGTGGGGCTTGATCCTAGGACCCCAAGAACATGACCTGAACTGAAGGCAGAGGCTTAACTGACTGAGCCACTCAGGTGCCCCAATAGTCACCTTGAGAAAACGGTCTTTAGGACATCTTTTTTTGGGTGGATTTTTATTCACCTTTTTCTAGCGCGCATGTGTGTGTATATTTTCAGTATCTGTTTACAAATTTGAGTTAATACTCAATATTATTAATATTATTAATATTCAGCAATGGGAGAAAAAGAGAAATTATAGACATAGAAAAAATAATGCTTAATAGTGAAAGACCCTCCCCCCAGATATTAAGTAATTAACTGCTCTCTTGCTTTTCTGTAACTGCTTGGCTTTGAGGATGTAATATTTAGGGATTGACTAATTAACTGCTCTCTTGCTTTTCTGTAACCGCTTGGCCTTTAGAACACAATGATAGTTGGTAGTTTCATAGTAGCTGCTTCATAGCAGGATATGGCATTCCCTGCAAATAGCTTTCTCGTAAGATATGGCCTAATACCTGACTACATAGGCAGGGGGCCGCATAGTCATCTTAGTCACGTAGGCAGGGGGCTGCATGGTCACGTAGACAGGATGTTTTTCTGCTGAGTCACAAGGTCTAACTTCCCCTCTTTGTTTCCCTTTCCTGCCTTTTTCTTAGCGTGCGGGGGAGGGGGGGGTCTCCCAAAGCCAATCTGCTGACACAAAATATGCCTTTTTCAAATGTTCAAATTGTCAGCCAATCAGCTCCGACCCATCCGAAACTTGTTTGTACCTGTCTATAAAAACCCTGTACCACCCCAGCCTGGTGTGCTCAGCTAGCAGGAGCTGCTGACCACCCGCAGGCGCCCGCGTTACACTACAATAAAGAACCTCTTGCTGTTTGCATCCTGTGGCAGTGTTGAATTCTTGGGTAAGGGGATCCGTGGGTCTTTCAATAGCTTAAAAACAGTGCTCATGAATGGAAGGACTATGATTTTAATCATTCTGTATTTTGATCAATGATCTGTTTCCTTTGTTTCTTTCTGGTTTTTATAATATTTTGAGGAAAAGGAGAAAATTGTAATACCAAGATTTTTGCCACAGTTTTTTGTCGTATGAGAAAGTCTCTCAGGAAAAATTTCAAGCTTTTTTAAAGATGCCTGAGACATGTAAGTATTCCTAGTCACAGTGTGTGGGTCCACCTCACACTCATTCACAAGCACTGAAAATGGCTGGGTTTCATTTTGTTTTAAGATTTTAAGTCAAAGTCTTTCCTGAAGAACAGATTTCCCCTCAGGACATTTGTTTTTCCATAAGTTTTCACTGACCCCAGGCCCACCATCCTTGTCTGCCTGCTTCTGGGGCTTCCTGGGATGCGGGGTTTCCAGGATTAGGACCTTAACACTCCTGGGCAAACCAGACTGATTAGTCACACAACTGGGCTGGTTACTAGGGAGCATAAATCCCCCTGCCTCTTCTCAGGGCCTCATGATCCATAGGGTGTGTCCTCTGTTGGATGATTCTGCTTCAAAGCTGGCCAGAGAAAGCCTCTGGAGACTACCCATTACCACACAGGATTGACTCCCAGAGCTTTCTGTCCTCTGGTCCTTGCCACCCAGCAACACCTCCCCCGCCCACCCAGGTCCATCAGGCCCAGGGAAAATCTCATATGGGAAAAAAAAAACGAAAAAGAACAACATATATTGCATGGAGCACTGGGTGTTATATGTAAACAATGAATCTGGGAACATTCCATCAAAAACTAATGATGTATTGTATGGTGACTAACATAACACATTAAAAAAAAAATAAGATGATATGCCTTGAAATGGAGGTCAGTGTCATCCAACACTGTTCTTTTTATTCACTGGCTCTCAGCTTGTGGGGACTTCCACAGGTGAGAAGGGGATTCTGAACCCAATAGAGGCAAAAAATATAACCAGCTTGGAGAAATGAAGTCTTCTTCCATGTGCACCTCTTGCTCTCCTCAAGCAGCAACATGGATTGCCTGAGGATGAGCTATCTTTGGCAGCTCCCCCAGGGCAGGAAGGAGCCAGGCGCCTCAAAGTTTACTTTTTGAATTATTCATGTGTTATTAATAGCAGCAGTGATGATGACAGGAAGAGAGTAATCATGACACCACGACACAGGACCATCCTGAGGGAAAGAGAGAGATAGAGAAAGGCAAGGCAGCTGCATGTGTTTGGCCAAGTAGCAGGTGCTGAGTCATGCCTCCTCCGCTTTCCTCTGCTCCCCAGACAGGATCAAGGGCAGGACACGTGAGGCCCTACCTCTGGAGAGTCTCCTGGACCAGCTCAAGGTCTGTAGTCCCCTGGAAACCTTCTTTCACTGCTAGTACAGCACAGTAGTTAAAAATAGTCATAAGGGGACACCTGGGTGGCTCAGTTGGTTAAGCGGCTGCCTTTGGCTCAGGTCATGATCCCAGCATCCTGGGATCAAGTCCCACATTGGGCTCTTTTCTCCACAGGGAGCCTGCTTCTCCCTCTGCCACTCTGCCTGCGTGCTCTCTTGCTCTTTCTCTCTCTGACAAATAAATAAATAAAATCTTAAAAAAAAAAAAAAAAAAGCTGAGTGGCCTTGAACATAGGTCTCAACTTACCTAAACCTTTCTCTTTAATTT
The DNA here is from genome assembly GCF_022355385.1 of Mustela nigripes. Classification (NCBI taxonomy): domain Eukaryota; kingdom Metazoa; phylum Chordata; class Mammalia; order Carnivora; family Mustelidae; genus Mustela; species Mustela nigripes. Next base: position 23,330,468 of record NC_081573.1, read on the forward strand.
GACTATGAGGAAATAAGAATAGAATATATGCGTGGGACTGCTTGAGGATTAAATGGGAGAAAGGGCTCTAAGCATGGAGCCAATGTCCAATAAATGGTAGCTGTTTAAGTCTTACTACATGCCATTGAAGCCCATTCTGTGCTGGTTTGCGTTTATTTTTTACCTTACTAATACGATCTTCTTGGCTTTGATGGAAATTATTCTACTGCTTGTGAATAGCTAAGTCTAGCCTTCTCCAAAGTGGAGGTACCTTACTAATCTTCTTTTCTTTCCTCATGGGGGTTGATCGAGGGATCTCAGAGGGACTTCTGAGTATATCGATTTTGTGTGGTTGGTAAAAAATGGGCTCCTGTCTCCTCACTAACTAATGCTTCTGTCCCCTGCTTCAAACTGTCCTAAAATGCAAAGCATCAGAATCAGCCAAACTTGCGGGAACTTGCTGACTTTTTTTAGGTGCACCCAAGCATGGCATTTGCCCACTCCAAGGAGAAGAGCTTTGCCAGCTACGATGCCTGTTTTACTGGACTCTGTGTGTCCTGTGATGGATTTCTTAATGATGAGATTCCAGTCTCCTCCTCATCTATAAGAAGGAGATGTGTGATAATAGATTCTTCACAGTGTTGTTGCAGGAATAAACATGGCAGTTCACAAATGGAACTTAAAAGAGTATCTGACATTCTGGATAGATGAAATCAATGTTAATTACTATTATTCTTCTATCTACCATACACATCCTATTTTAATGTCTGCTTTACCTTCAGTTTCTCCAATTAGAACTTTTTAAGACAGGTGATGAAATACTTTAAAAGGAAACATTGGACAATTTCCTAAAGAAGTTTTGAGCAGGGGCACCTGGGTGGCTCAGTCAGTTAAGTGCCTGCCTTTGGCTTGAGCCATGATCTCAGATTCCTGGGATCCAGCCCCACCATCCAGCTCCCTGCTGGTTGGAGAGCCTGCTTCTCCCTCTCCCTCCACCTGCCATTTCCCCTGCTTGCATGCTTGCTCTCTCTCTCTCTCTGTCAAATAAATAAAATCTTAAAAAAAAAAATTTGAGCAAAAGACTTAAGAATTCAAGCTCTATCCCCAATACTCACATGCCAGAAGTCAAAGACTAGAAAAGGGTAAGAAGAAATTCTTAAAAACTTGCTTAAGAATTGAACTCGAGTGCCAGGCCCTATCAAAGCTGAGGGGTGGCCAAGAAAGGGTTCCTGGAAGGATTCAGCTCTCAAAGGGAAATTCCTAATGAGGCTTGTGTCTTAGGGTGGGTTGCCCAGAAGACCCTAAAATAAGAATCTGTAACACATGATTTATTTGGAAATGATCCAAGGAAAACCTGGAAAGGAATTAGGAAAGTAGGACAGGAAGGAAAAGGACAAACAAGGGTGTCGTATCAAGAAAAGGTCCAGGGGGGCGCCTGGGTGGCTCAGTGGGTTAAGCCGCTGCCTTCGGCTCGGGTCATGATCTCGGGTCCTCGGATGGAGTCCCATGTCAGGCTCTCTGCTCAGCGGGGAGCCTGCTTCTCTCTCTCTGCCTGCCTCTCTGTCTACTTGTGATCTCTCTATCAAATAAATAAATAAATCTTAAAAAAAAAAAAAAAAAAGAAAAGAAAAGGTCCTGGGAAATTTAGGCTCTATGCCAAAAGGGAGTTCTGCTGATAACACCCAAGAATTATCCAGATCAAGTGCAAAAAGCATCTACAATCCCCCCAACCATCATCAGTTAAGGTTTTATCCCGGAGGGAATACACTGAGGGATTGCCAGCTCTCGGTGCAAGCAAGGCCAGTCATGGCAGCAGACGTAGGAACTCAGGTGCAAGCTGTGGGGAGTGACCACATACACAGAGCTGGCGCACACCCAGACAGTGATGGGATCCAAAAAAATGGAGGCAAAGCTGACAGTAGGCTTCCCTCCAAGGTAAGGTAAAGCCTCATCAGGAGGCCACTCTTGTCACCAGAATGGGTGCTATATAGGTGACTCACCCTATTCTTCCTTCCAACTTTTCCCTACTCAAAGTTTTTACCTTCTTTTTCTTCCTTTCCTTGAACACTTTTTGGGCATTTTCTAGATACAAGGCTTGGTGTCAGGCACAGTGGGCGCAACAAGATCCAGAATAAATTATGCAGGACCCAGTGAGATCATATAATTTGATGGCATCTTCATTTCCTTCTGATCTGGAACCATCAACAGAATTTGAATCCTGGATCAGCCACGTGTAGAGAGTAGTTATATGTTTCTCTAACTCTCATTTTTTGAGGTAGAGGTATTAATAACACTTATTTACATGTATTTTATAAGACTGTTATCAAGATATTGCAGCTGATGGATTTGGAGAGTCGTGCACAGTGTGTGGCTTATATATTACCAGACCCATCTTTTTCTCTCATTCCATTTCTTTCCCAGATAGCCTTCAAGGTTGTTAGATGGCAACCCTCATGTTCTGGACAAAAGTCCTCAGATCCTTCAACAATGATTCCTGTGAATTTGCTCCTAGACTCCTCTTCCTTCCACATGGGATATTCTTGTGGTAATAAAGAATAAGCTACTTTAAGAATGAGGAAGGAGTAATCTAGAAGACCGAAGACTGGAGAAGCACCAAGACCTTCTGAGACTTCAGGCATCAGATGCCCTGTCTTCTTACAGCTTGCACATTCCTCTCATGTTCCAACTGGCCATTGCTTTCTGTATACTGTGGTCCGGATCCCAGAGCAATGGACTGCTTGGATTGATTAGATACTTCCTTCCCTACTTGGGCAGTCCTTTTGGTGGCCCTTTTCTAGGCCACTGGTTAGTTTCTGGATGACTGCCCTTGGTGCTGGTGTTATTTCCTGATCCAGTGGTCTCACCCTGTATATGAATAGACCTGTCTATTTCCCCAAATGTCAGGGTGGTTGACTGGGGAAATAGGTATTGCTAGCTTTCTCATTTTTCCCAACAAGATCCAATTCACCAATCCACCTGGGTGGTTCAGTGGGTTAAGGCCTTTGCCTTCGACTCAGGTCGTGATCCCAGGGTCCTGGGGTTGAGCCCCGCATCAGGCTTTCTGCTTATCAGGGAGCCTGCTTCCTCCTTCTCTCTCTCTGCCTGCCTCTTGTGATCTTGTGATCTCCCTCTCTGTCAAATAAATAAATAAAATCTTTTAAAAAAAAAAAAAAAGGATCCAATTCATTTCAATCCTCATCACAGTCTTGGATTTTGCTGGAGAAAAGATTGAGAAACAAGATGTATTAAAGAATATACAATTTGATTCTGTCAGTCTCTTGTTGGCTTCCTTCTTCTTCGTACCTGCACCCACTCTTCCTCTCCGCGGCTAGACTTCTACTTTTCCAAAAGCAGACCTCACTGTGTGGAAGGTAGCTGTAACATACTCTGGGGAACCCTAGTCCTATGAATAGAGACCTTTCTGCAGTTCCAGCCATAAGGCTGATCTTAGTAGGATTCTCTCAATGAGCACCTTTGATCTTGTATCCCACTGCTTTTGAATATTCATCATGTTAGCACAGTCCCTGGAACACAGTAAATGTTTAACAAAATATATTTGTCCAGTGAATGTTGAACATTGGAGATGGATGGATTCTTTTTATAAATACAAGTACATAGCATATATGGGAAAGAGACTGTGAGCTACAGAGGTATTAACCAGGTCCATGATGCTCTTTACAGATGCCAATTTGAACAGTGAAACAAATCAGGGAAATAAATTTAACAGTATGCACAAACTGATGGGTTGGTTGTGGTTGCCTGGAACAGTGTGTTGAAGAAGGATGAGTGAGGAGTCTGTTTCCAGGTTTAGGACTGATTAATAATGTCTGCACCGGGGAGAGCAAAATGAATAGCTGTGCCTGCGCCATGTGTCCTCAACATGAGACCTATTCACTCTGGCATTTTGCAAGTAGAACCTAACAACATGGCTCAGTAGAGCCTGAGAAGAAAGGAGGAGTCTAGTTCTACAGGCAATGTCCAGCATACTCTGGCCAGTATTGCCATCCTGACCATCTGTAGTTGAGGAATGGGGACTCCATTTCAGCTCCAACACACTGACAGTCAATAAAACACCCTGGCAACCTTTGAAGCTATACAAACATAAATTGTTTTCTTCAAATATCCTACGAAAACCCAGACTCTCAGACCCATGTGCATCAGAGCTCTGTTTCTGGCCTCTGGAGACCTTGCTCGCCTCTCTCCTGAGAGAAGGCAGTTGATAGGTTTCAGGGCCCCAGGCGGAGCTTTGAAACTCCTGTTGAAGTGAAATCCTGACTTAAGAGTCCTGGTGGTAAGGTGTTTCAGTTTCCAGTCTGGGTGAGTGAGCATCTGGCCTGGAGATGGAATGAATTTCTGTTTCACCGTGGCAGGGAGGAGATTCATCAGCCTGTCACCCAACAGTACACAGCCCAGTGGGGAGAGCAGCTCTATAGACAGCTGCAGCAGCCTTATCCATTTTGCTGGGCCTCTGATGGGTGCTATTTGGGTTTCAAGATGAGCAGGATGGTTTTTTTCTCCCAGAAATGAGTAAAAACACAGGCAAAAGAGAGAGGCCAGGTCTTGGTCCTATAAGAAAGCTCTCTGGAGCTGATGGAAAGACTTCAGGCATGTGCAGTGGAACAACTGTGAACTTGTCTGAAGCCAGGAAGGCATTTCATGCCATGCTCCTCCTCAGGCCATCCTGTCAGCATCAGGCAGGGAAGCATGTGCCCCCTGGATGCCTACATTTGTTCCATATGGAAGTCGGCATGACTTCTGAGAGATAGGATTCTACTTTGCTAAACCACGTATTCAGCATGAGACAGTAATAGTGTTGGTGGAGGTCTGATAAATGAAGCAGAGGTTGTTGGTGCCCCACTGCACCGCTGTGAAGGCAGACTCTGGTGGGGGGTTTCTCATCTGAGGACTTTTTGTTTCTGACCATTCCTGTGCAAGTAGAAAACAGTCTTGACCTGATAATGCAGGGAAGTTGCTGGGAAAATGCTCCAGCTCTCCCCTCCCCCGGGCTGTGGATTCCCTGTATAGACTATTCTACACTAACCCTCCAAGTTCTCCCGGGATTTGAGTACAGGTGCCCAGGCCAGTGTCTTGACTGATGACACACCATTTCTTGGCTCCCTCTCCATCGCTCGCATCTAGGGTAATCCAGTCTGAGGTACCTGCTCTAAGACAGCTAGTCTCAACTCTGACTTGAGGCTCACCTGTGCAGATCAAAATCCATCGTATTACTAAACCCAACCAAAGACCTTCCATTTAACAAAATTCGCCTTCCCTAGAAGGCTGGTATTTTGTGTTTTGATGATATCCAAAGGTTTCCTCCAGGAAACAGACCCATGATTCGTTACTTTGTCAACTGCAGCAGATAGATACTCACTGGGGCTTCCCCCCACTGTGAGACAGAGCACCCCCATAATAGTAATAACCTGAAATATTTTCTCTAATGTCAACTGTCTTCTTTTCTAAAAATTCAATAACTAAAAGTAGTAAAAGAAGTAATGTTATAACAAAAACCTCGAAACTCTAAAATAATTTTTAAAGATCAAGTTACCAAGTTTGGTGACAATGTGGAATAAATTGGCACTCTCAAGCATGATTGGTGGCAGTGTGCCCACGTCCACAGTTACAATCACTTTAGAAAACCATTTGTCATTATTTTCTAAAGTTGAATGTATGCTTATACTATACTAGGTCATTAAATTCTTAGCTCTATACCTGACAGAAATTTGTAGTTACATGCACCAAAAGCAATGTATAAAAACTTTCCTAAACAGCACATTTATTTTTTTAAAAGATTTTATTTATTTATTTGACAGACAGAGATCACAGGTAAGCAGAGAGGAGGCTCCCTGCTGAGCAGAGATCCCAATGTGGGGCTCTGATCCCAGGACCCCGAGATCACGACCTGAGCCGAGGGCAGAGGCTTTAACCCACTGAGCCACCCAGGTGCCCCTCAACAGTGCATTTATAATGGCAAAATTTGAAAACTACTCAAATGCCTATCAACCACAGAATGGATAAGTGAATTGTAGTATATTCACACTGGATAACAGTGAAAATCAATGATCTCTAATTGTACACCAAAAGCTGGATGAATCTTACCATTACATTGAGGGAAAGAAGCCAGACCCAGGAATATTTCACGATACCCTTTCCATGAAGATGAAGAACCACAAAAACTAAATGGTGGTGATAAAAGTAGGGACAGTTGTTACTCTTAAGAGTAGTGACTAGAAGAGGATATAGCACAGACTTCTTGGGAGTTGATAATATTTCATCCCTTAGTCTGGATTCTGGTTTAGAGACTTTGTTCAGCTTGTGAAAATTCATCAAGCTCTATACTTGTTATTTGTGTACTTTTCTGTATGTATGTTGTACTCCAGCAAAAGTTCACAACTATAGGAAGCAAATAAGTAATTTGTGAATGGCTATATTCTGATATTACTTTTAGTACAAAATTAAATCACTACACCTCACAATTAATTGCACCACTCAGCTAAGGAGGAATCACATCGGAGAAGGTGGAAGGTATGAGACGGCAGGTATGAGGGGCCCTTCAGAATCCAGCAAGGAGGAGGAGGTATTGGTGAGGAGGTGGGCTTTGTACCTATTGTCAGTGATGATGTAGGGATTTCCTCTGACCACATTTGAGTATCAGGAGGTCACATGTGAGGTGTTGGCGAGGAGCAAGGACTCAAATATGCTGGCAATCATTGCTGTTCTTCAAATTAGCTTGCTGAGGTTCCCACAAATGTGCTGTTCATGGAGACAGCCTGAAATCAACACCATTGTCCCTAAGGAAGAAAAAAAAAATAAGAAGAAGCCAAAAATTTAATCTCTGCTTTTCTTCTTGGTAATTTCTGAAGCAATTGTATAGACTACCAGTTCTTGCCCTGAACACGACAGACTGTGTTACTCTGCCATTGGTTAGCAAGACAGCCGTGTGGAAGAGCAGTTATATTCTTGGTAATGGCAAACCAAGACACAGTGGCCAGTACGGCCAAGAGGAGGGACATACTGAACAGAATTCAGCAGCTACCCAGACGTTCAATGCAAACAAGGTGCTGGACTAGAGGAGCAAGCCTGTGTGTATCATTCTTCCTGAAACACTGGGGTGGAGTGACAGGCATATCCTGACACCTTGAGAAACACCAGGGCTTCCATATCATTTGCCAGAGAAGCAGCCGTTTGAAGGTATAAATCATGGCTTTGCCATGGTCTGGTTATCTTGAATTAACCTTTAACTTTTCTGAACTTCAGTATTCTCATCTGTAAAAATAATATGCACCTTATAGATTGTTACAGGGATCAGGGTTTGCAGAAATTTTCTGTAAAGGATCAGTTAAGTATTTTAGATTTTTCTGGCCACAATATCCCAATTACTCAACTCTCCTACTACAATGTGAAAGCAGCCATAGACAACAAGCAAATATGCTCTCTCTCTTTGTCAAATAAATAAAGTCTTTAACAAATAAATGTAAATAAATAAAAACAAGCAGCAGGCCTAATTTGGTCCCTATATGTTGTAGTTTACCAATCTCTGGTTTAGACCAAACAATTAATTTACATGAGACAGAAAGCTTGGCACTTCCTATTCTCTCAATTAGCAACAGAAAAGGGGCTTTGCCCTTCAGGCAGTGAGAAGGCAGCTCGCTCCTCTTTGGCTGAGGTGGCTACAGTTTCTAAAACTTGTGAGTATGTGGGACAGTGGGAAAGCAGAACCAGGAGGAAAGGCAGCATGCCCCAGTACACACAGGGCTATTGAGTGGAGTACCCAGGCCAGAGAGTAGAGAGAAGCTGGCGAGAAAACAGGATTTGGAGCAAGGCAAAGCTGAACTCAGATCCCACAAACTCTGTGTGATCTTGGAAAAGAGACCTAAACTTTCTGAGGCTCAGCTTCTTCATCTGACAAATGGAGAAAGTGATATCTGCCTCCGGGGTCTATTATGAGCATTAAATGAGACAGAAATGTATAACAAGCAACAGAAAGTCACATGACCAGCATTCCTTTCAGGACAAAGATCACATTTGTTTGGGAAAAATAAATTTTCTGATAAGCCACCTGGGAACCCAGGAATCAAGGGCAAGTAATTTGTTTGGGAAGTGATTCTAGGACACTCAGAATCAGGTCAGAGTGTCAAGAAGAAACTCTCAAAAGAATTTGGCATTGACCCCAATACGAAGGGTAAGAAATTATGAATAGTCTGTAGTTTCTAATAATAGGTGAATGGTTAATTAAATACAGTAAGAGAAAATATGTAATCTTCAAATATATTTGTATAAACAATATCTGATGATATATGAAAAACAATATATTAAGTAAATTAATAAAAATATGAATATATGCATAGTGAGAAGGACAAATATTAAAAATTTGGAAGACAAATAAACATCTGCATTATAACAACAACAATAACAAAAGATAGTCAAATGCAATCAGTGATGTCAACATATTTCTAACTTGGAAGAACATTAATACCTATAATTCTTGTAGTTAGTTAGTTCAAATTCAAATTCTTGAATTTGAAGTTCTATTTCTTTATTGGAATGGCATTGAAAGTATAGATTGCTCTAGGCAGTATAGACATTTTAACATTGTTTATTCTTCCGATCCGTGAAGGTCTATTTCTTAAATCTAAAGTTTTTGAAACTTGGCCAAAAGATGTCATTGGACTTATTGTTGCAGATTCGCATCCATCCTCAAATACACGCGGTGAGTTTTTCTACTGGTAGTTATGACGTTCTTTGCACAATCTCTTCCTAAATGCGGTGCTTGTCATCACACTATGCATCCTGCTCACTGGCAGGATGATTCAGAATGAATCTCCACTCTGAAAACTTCCAGTTACTAACAATGACAAACACAAAGGTCTTCGCTGGAGATCCATGGGCCACGGTGAGTCCTTGAACAAGGTTTTGAGTCCAGTTGCCTCCTGATGTTGTATGCAGAATCCTGAGCCTAAGCCCAAGTGGGTTGTCCGCATTTGTCTGCATTGTCAAAGTGCTTCCAGAAGCTGGAGAACTGCTGTTCAGTGAAGTGATTCAAGGCATGGCAGCTGTAAAATAACCGAAACACATCTAAGACCATCTCCAAGCAAATCCTCCATTTGTAAACTTCTCTCATCTCAGCTGAGAAAAGGGTTAATAGCAGCCGGGTCCACTTCAGCAAATGAGTCTTAAATCCATAGACTGAAAGTAGCATTAGGACACTTACGCTGCTCATCTCCCCACCAGCAGGCTTGGTCCCCCTGCATACTGGGTTGTAGAAAGAGACCAAGAAGAAAACATTATCATCTAAACCCAGCCCTGGGCAACTGGGCCTGTGCCCACAGAGTTCCCCAGACTTGCCAGCAAGAAGAGCTTCAATAAGAGCTAAGCCCTCCCCTCTAGGTGCTCAACACCAGGCCACACTTACAGATATTCCATCACCCAGGCAGCAGGGCTGCCACATTCCCAGGATAACATCATGATTCATCCAGATCCACGCGCCTCCAGAATAGGCCATTTATCTGAGCCCGGCCAGGTGGCATGGGGATGATGACTGGAGAAGAGGTTCCATTGTTCGATCATAATTTACACCATCCTGGGAAAATATTTTCTGTCTTGTAAAATAATGTTCTGCATGAATGGAGGCACACATGTACTAGAAAGAAAAAAGAAGAAAAAGAAGGAGAAAAGAGAAGCTGGTCCATATAGGAGATAAATTTAATCCAATGTAAATGTATACTGACAAGAAATTTCCCTTAATCATTTCTTGGGCCCTGAAAGAATTTTCTGCACACACAGAAACTAGTCCTCCTTTGTCTTTGATGAACCGAGAAGCGGATCCGTAAGTGCCTGCAGTAAATCCAGGAAGTACAACCTGTGGAGGGAGGAAACAGTGAAGACAGGAGGGAGGAAGCCAACAAAGCATGAGTGAAAGAGCAGTCTTTATGGAAAACTGGGGTTCAGTCTTGTTGCATTCCCTTTGCAGATGCTGTGGAGCACATGTCCAAGCTTTTCTAGCTGAGGGGCGAGGAAGCTTGAGTACTTATTCACTATATCGCATTTGTCATAGTAGAGGGCTGCTACATTGGACATTTACTCCCTGTCCCTGGTGGTCTGCCCTATGCGTGGAATTAAACATACTCCTGCTGCCAGAGGAGGCAAGAGCCATTGGTAGTTGCAGTAAGAAATCTTTGGTTTACATAGAAATAGTAAATGCCAAGGGGATAGGGGCAGGGCTCTGATACTGCCTGGAACACCCCCCACACCCTCAAAACTATCTAGATTATCACTGTACAGATAGAGCAGAAATCCTTCTGGTCTGTGGAAAACAGGAAATTGTTAGCTGTTCATCTCTTGGCTCTTTAATCAAGCAACACATCTTCTTTGAGCACTATCAATGTACCTGTCCCTCTGTTTTGTTCCATGGGGAAGGCAAAAGAAAGGAATGTTGGGATGCCTGACTTCCAGGAGCTCATGATGCAGTCAGAGAAGAAATATCCACAACCCGAAACAATCAATATGGCAGACACAAAGCTGTGGGGCTGACGGTGAGCACCGCCCACAGCCTCTTTCCAGGCAAAGTGAATTGTGACCATCTTGGTGGCTAGCCATGGTGCAAGGGCATTTCTTCAGCCACCAGACCCTTCCCCAGGTATACTGGAGGTAGAAAAGCAAAGGATTGCTAGACTACCTCTGGAGTGAGACAGCTGCCAAGTCCATTAAAGGGTAATAGCCATCAAACAAAAGTAGATTGGTGTGTTTCTTGAACGGAAGTATGTCTTAGGTTGGGCTCTTCCAGGGGCAAACCTTGAAACAAGGATTTCAGGGGAAATGGTTTGCTTAGGAGGTGATCCCACAAAGCACTGATAGGGGAATGGGGAAGCGATCAAGAAAAGAAAGAAGCTAAGACAGAATGAATGAAAGAGCAAGTGACAGCTGGGGACAACTAGAGTTCACTCCAACGGGGAATTCAGGAACATAACATAGAAGCCACTGGGAGTCACTGCATCTGAAAGGTGCTGGAGAGCCAGGCTCATGCCCTGGAATTGGAAGCACAGAGGGGAGGGTTGGCACACCACTGCCAGTGTCTGTTACAGAGAGCAAACAGCTTAGTATTAGAAAAGGATTTTGGTTACAGCTCCCTCTCGGATCAATTAATGCATTTTGAGGTTGCTGCTTAGCTCACAATAATCTCCCTTCCTTTGGGGATGCTCTCGGTGGCCACACCTTTGTTGCATGCTCCTGCCTTCTTGATCTTAGCTGATCAATTCAGGGACAGGTACTTTCCTCAAGATGGGCCCCTCACATTTTTTCTCCTGGGAATCTGCAACATGACACAAAGAGACACAAGGACTTAAAGTCACTGCACATGGATCCTGCAGAAAATCCGTGAACTTTGACTGGTGAGAACCCTAAAGCTGTCCTGCCCACACCCACCCTCTCCTCACCACCTGCTTAATTTCTGACTGTTCAAACTTCTTCCTGTTCTATATACTCTTCTAATAAATTCTCTCTCTCTCTCTCTATCAGTTAATCGGGATAGTTAAAGTTTTTCTGTTACTTGTTATCCAGACAATGTTAAGATGCATTTATGTGGGCTCAGTTTCAAAAGCCCTGATAACTGAAAGCAAGAGCAGGACTCAGGTTTTTGTCTAACTCAGTGACATTTATGGATTGAATCTCCATTCAGCCCCACCCAGCAGGCATATATCAATGCAGAATGATTGCCATCCAAAGGGGAAATCCTGGCAAAATGGCAGGGCCGTTCAACATTTTTTTAAAAAGCATATTTACATATCCTCATAGAGCACATAAGCAAAAGCACACAATTCACATATTTAGTTAGATTTTAATGGGAACAAAGCAGTTAATCCCAAGCTTTCTAGTATAATGGAAATCTGTTTGCCTTTTGAAAAAAAAATGAGAGTTTAAACTGTGAGTTAAGTAATCCTTTGGACAGCGGGCACCCATACCTCAATATATTAAATGTTTTCCAATCATCCACTCTGTTCATTATAGAAAAGTAAATTTGCTTAGCCACTAAATACGAAATGTTCACTTAGAAAACATTAAGGAATGTGATCAAGAAATTTTCTTTCTTGTGAAATAATTGCTTCAAAGCTGCATAAACACAAAGTGCACATTTTCTAGGGGAACGGGGGAACAAGCCTCAGCAACCAGCAGATTTATGTGCTGTTGAAAATTACTCTTGCCTTCTTAAGCCAGCATTTTTCTTGTGCATGCATCTTACAAGAGGGAAAGCCTGTAGCAGGATTCAGGTCCAGATTTCTGTTGGGAGTTTTGACATCCATGTATATTTGGTTGATAGTCAGACATGAGAGCTTGGAGCCCAGAGAGATGGACAAGGGTTCTAGACTGGAGATAGGGAGATTTGGTATTTTCTATGGTCAGCAAATACTCACTGTGTGACTTTGGGTAAGACACTTCCCCATTCTATGTCTCAATTTCCTCACTATAAAAAGCTGATCAGAGATTTTATTCTGATTCCATTCTATAAATTAGTGCTTCCCTACATCAATGACATCATTTAAGACATGACATCTTGGTACTTCTGGGTTCCATCTTTAATGGCATTTCTCCTCTCTTTCTGTAATACTAATGGTAGTAGCAACGGGTGCTGACACAGCATGGATTCTAACACATCCATGATACTTATCATAGGACAGGCACAGCTATTAACACCTCACATGCATCTCCTTACTTAATCCAAGCCACCATTCTATGAGATAGGTACTATGATTGACCCCAGGTTGCAGGTGGAGAAACTGAGGCAGAAAGCTAAAATAACTTGCCCAAGTTTCCATGGCAAGTAAGTGAAGAAAAATTTAAAAACCCAGAGCACTTGCCAAAAGACTTAACCACGGTGCTATGGAGTCTCTCTTATAATAATCCACCTCTGGAAAAACACTGAAATTTTATTTTCCTTTTCCTTTCAAACTTCTGGCCTCTTTATCATATGATTCAATCTTTTGAGAATTGTCACAGAGTTTAAAAAAAATTAAGTCAATGGATATTTTAAAAATGGTGTGTGTGTATGTGTGTGTGTGTTAGACACAATAGGAGAGAAAGGGGAAGATATTGACCCTACCCTCTGAAATCTTACAGTTTAATTCAAAGTCAGCTCTGTACAGCCTTGATTGCACCGTTGCCTCGGGGGTAGGGGAAAGAACATCCAGAACCATAGAAGGTAAACTTGCTATCCAAATAACCCATATTGTTTTGGGGGCTGCCTATTCCTGGAGCTGAGTCATTCCTTGTCCATCCAGTGACCATGGGGACAGGGTAGAAGAGAGAAGATGTGGTAGCACCCCGGACAAGCCCTGCGAAGACCTGGAACTGGCCCAGCATGTGGTTCTGGAGGGAGTCTCAGCACATGTTTGACTTCTTCCACAAATATCCTCATTCACACTAATGACCTGAAAGGCTCCCTGCAAGCGGCTTTCTTTGGCCTCTCACATGCATGATACCTCACACTCAGCCCCACACATTTACCAGCCAGTGCCTTCTGCCATGCTGATCAAAGCCCAGGTAAATAATTCTTTCACTAGACTATAGGTTCCCCAAGGGCAGGGGCGGTGTCTTCATTCTCCCTGACTTCGACATATACCCGGAATAGACTCTGGGAGACAGCAAAACCCACTGATTAAGCAACAAACAAATCAGCATAAAAGATGCACTATGACCTTTTCAGTTGCAAGAGTTAAAAATTAATCTGAAACTAGTTAACCAAAGAAGGGAATCCGTGTCCTCATGTAATTATCAGGTTGAGAACACTAGGACCTCAAATGCTGTCTCTCTCTCTTCCCTTTACTTCCTTAGTTTGGCTCCTTATTCAGGTTGGTTCTAGTGGCATAATAGCATCCAGCAGCTCCGGCCTTCTCTTTCACCAGCTAAGCAGATTCAGACAAAAAGAAAAAAAAAATTTTTTTTACTGGTTTCCACCAATTTGCCATGTCTGATCCTCTTACTTGTCCAAACATGAATCAGTCACAGCGTCTGGGAGATGGAGGTCACCCATGGCCGAGCACGGACTTCAGGTGTCCTCCGTGAACTAGGAACTGATCATGTCCTGTCTGAAATCAAGGAATTAGAGCAAGGGAAATGCCATTCAACAATGAGCAGTCAGGAGGGGCTATCCAAAGGGAGGATGGACGTCAGCCAAGCAAAATGCCCCAGCGCTCCTCAGGAGAGAGAGACTGAAGCTGAGACCCAGCAGACTCTCAGATCCAATAGCTGGCTTATACAAAGTAGAAAGTAGAATCTGCCTTCCTAGATGTCTGGACTGTCCTCCATAAAATATGATTTGCTTGGTGTCTACCAAGTGTATACACAATGCTCAGTCAGGTTGTTGACAGTGGGTCAGAGAGTGAAGTGTGTTTTAGTTTCACAAGTTCAGTTGCTTTAACCTACCCACCACTTCTTTTAGGAAGACATCATCTCCCACCATCAGCTTATGAGGACTTAGAAACTGAAGGTGAGACCTATGCTGAGAAAGCTCGTCAGTGGTGGAACTGGGATTTGAACCTAGGACAATTCTGGAGGGCTGCCTCTGGGATGTCTGCATGGGGAGATTGCTGCCAGTACCCTGGGTCCTGACAGCTTACCCAGTGTGCCCTTCGCAAAGACGCTGTCAGTTGCAGCTGCATTTATACCCCAGGCAGTCGCATCCTGGCATTAGCACATTCTTTGCAGGAAGGTTTCTCTTCGTGTCAGCAAGTGGAAATGGCTTATTTGTCCCCTGATGGCCCATATTGTAGTAAAACAACCTCACTCCTCATTAGCAGGCCAGGAGAGTGTGGTCAATGATTGCTTTTAAAAACAAACACCATGGGGATCAAGAATTCTAGAAAGAACCCACTGTCCCCCTCTTGCTCTGTGTCTCCCCATTGCTTCACTAATTTCTGTTATGCTTAAAGGGAAGACTCAGCAGTGAGAGGAACAAAAGGACAGCCCCCAAGACGGTGGCTGCTGCTGTCTCTTAGCCCTTCCTGTGCTGGTTTAGCTCACCTCTCACTGCACACCATGAGAAGACTAAGGCCAGGAGTCTTGTCTCTTCTGTCCCTCCAGCTCCTTGGCTTAGGTCAGATGAGCCATGGCACACAGAACCCTGGCAAAGAAGCCATTAAAAGCACAGACAAGACATCTGGAAATATCGCTGCCTCACTCTGCCCACAACTCTCAGACTGGCTGAAAGTCCACCCAAGAGAAGAGCCAACAGCGCAGTCATTAAGTACAGGTAGAAACTCTGACGGACAACGGTGAGGCTCTGCCCACAGGAACCAAACCACTTAGTAGGAGAGACACACTTGAAATAATCTCAATGATGACTATATAATTAGAAACTGTGGTAAGTGTCAAGGGTTGTGGGTTGTGCAGTGGGGGTCCTGGACCAGTGGGAGGTGTTATGGTGTTTAAAGGTCATCAAAGGACACATCCATGAAATTGGCAAGAGAGGCAGCATAACAAAGTGGCTGCCTAAGCCGGACTGGAGGCTGGCGGCTTGTTCTCTGCATGGTCCTGGCCCATTTCCCTCCTCTGTAACACAGGCCTGTGATCGCAATACTGCTCACTCCCCAGCTTGTTAGGAGCACTGAAGACTTAAAAGTGGTGAAGTGCTTAGAAGGGGGCTGGTATGAGAATACTACAGAAGTGTTTGCTGACTTTAAAACTCAGAGGCCTGAAGGGAGAACTGGAACAGTGAGGCCAAGAGTGAATAAGCAGTTTCTGGGCGGAGAGGACGGCACATGCAGAGCCCTCTGAGGCTGGGGAAGTGTGGCCTGCTGCGGTGTGGGCCCAGCTGCATGGAAAGAGCCCTGCAGGAGGCGGCATGGTACAAGAGAACAGGGCTGGTCTTGGCGGGATCCTGCTCTGGTTCATTGTGGGCACAACGTGGAGCTTCTGAAGGGCCTGAAGCAGAGGGCCTGAGCAGTGGTTTCAGGACATAGAGCGATTGGGATATAGGGACAAAAGAAGAGAGGAGGGGTGAAACAGGAAACCACCATCCAGCTTTACACCCTACTGGTGCCTGGGAATAGGTGAGGTTACTCTAATGATGGGCAACTGTGAATATCCTTCAGGTGAGAAGCGTCAGTCCCACATCGAGTAGGTAGAAGGTGGGACAGCATTCCCTAGGTGCTGCGCACACATTACAGGGCTCCTTGGGTGGCCCTCTCTGAAACTGGCAGAGCCCCAAGGGAAATGCCACACTCTATCTTGCCTCCTCAAGCCCTTGAGGATAAGATGAGAGCTTCCTCTCCTCTGGTTTCTGCAGAGCTGGGATCTGATGGACATGATGTTGCCATCTTAGGTGGAATTAGGGACCTTGCTGAGAACAGTTTTTTCCACCTCCTGTAGGAATTCCCTTTTTGGTAGGGTAGGGTCTTAAAACAAAAGCAAAAACAAATAAACAAACAAAAGAACAGATATTCTGTGGAAGGCAAAGGAGCACTTTGACTCTTTTAAATTTACTTATTTAATATAAATATAGCAGAGCAGCCAGCTGCAGAGATGTTATGAACAGGGAATACAGATGTTTCAAATTAAATGTGCAACCCTGGAACACATGTGATTTTTAATATATTCAAGGTGCAATCGTCCCCTGTCATTCTGGTATTTTAATCTTGGTTCCATTACATTTGTCTTTACAATGTCAAGTGGAGAATGCCAGACACCAAGATATTTAAATTAGATCAGCCTGACCTGAGATACACGTTTTATATAAAGCTGTCGTGAACCTGGTGATCCAATTTCTAAGACTTAATATGTTTGATGATTAAAAGTGTGGGGAGGGGAACTTTGAGAGTCCCAAGAGTTGTTATGTTACTGTCATCTCTAAAATGCACTTATTTCATTGGGGCACCTGTGTCGGCCCATGACCTTTCCCGGAAACTGATATAGATTAACTCACAAGCCTAGAAGTTAAAGTTCATATTGTATTTGTCACAATGTTTGTCACTTTTCATCTCACCAGTTAATGAATGCTTCCTCCAGCTCCTACCAAACTTCTTGAACAAGGGGCTCTGGAAACCCAGTACAACCAAAATTAAATTCCACTCTGAAAATTATGGTACAGGGTCGGGATTCAGAGGCACTGCTCCCAGTTGAGACCTCTAAAGCAAGTGGGAAGATTCTCTTTGCTCCTGCCTCTGACATGCAGAGATGGGTACATTCTAGGATACGCTCATCAACTACCTCATTTGCCATTCAGCTCCCATATCAGCCAACACTAAGATAAATGGAAAGATATTTATATGAAATACTTCATTAAGAAAAGCTCATCATCTTGTTTCATGACCACCGAGAGGGTGAGCATAATAAATGATTTATAATGGGAGGATTTTAAATATTTATTCAAAATTTTGCATTTGGTGATGTTACTACATTAGGTCATCTTTATAACCACTCAGGCTTGAAATACCCTGACCTCAAGGTAAAATAATTGCAGACCACGCTTCTTCCTCCTGGCAAAGCTGGAAGCAGCATCTTTTCATCAATCCCAAGTCCCACCTTGGTCCAATTTATTGTGCCCAAGAACTCATCTGTAATGAGAATGAATGGGGGACATGTCTGTCTACAGGGCCCCGGACATCTTCCCTTCCCTTTGTTAAACAGTAGGCAAATTCCTACTCAGTATAATCAACAACAAAACTTTCACACGTGCAAAGCTGCTCATCAATAGAATTAATTGCATCCGCATGTAGTGAGCTCTTGCACTTGAGGAGTGTGCAAACAGAGTCTAGCTAAATACATTTTGGAAGACCTGCAATAGTCTCTGACTACTCGGAGATTCTGGAATTCTGATTCTTTCTAAGCAGCCCTGAAGGCAACACACTAATCTGTCTTAGAAAGAGATAAAGGCAAAGGTTGGCTGAGGACCTATCGGATGATAAACAAGGGCTGGGGAAACAGGACCACACAGCGTGAGGGGACCACAACCAACTGGGAGATTTTCTTTTCCTCTTTATTTTTTTTTTTTTTAAGATTATTTATTTATTTATTTGACAGAGAGAGATCACAAGTAGGCAGAGAGGCAGGCAGAGAGAGAGAGAGGAGGAAGCAGGCTCCCTGCTGAGCAGAGGGCCCGATGCAGGACTCGATCCCAGGACCCTGAGATCATGATCTGAGCTGAAGGCAGCGGCTTTAACCCACTGAGCCACCCACGCGCCCTCTTTTCCTCTTTAGAAGCACATAGCGGGCACCCAACCTCCTCTTGACTTCTAGGGCCCTTTCCTACTGCATTTGTCCACCACCGCTCTTACTTCATGTGTCACCGGGAGCAAACCCAGGTTTAGTTCAAGGAGAGCCCCTTGTGTGAGTCTCAGCACCCAGCGGTTGGGGGAGCATGCAGAAGTGTAAGCAAGGTACCAAGCCGAGCTCATGTCAGCAGAAAGTGGCATTATTCATTCAGAATAATGAAAAAAACTAACTCACAGTGGGGCCAAGCATATGGCCCAAGCAGCAAAACTAGCCAATTTCCCCAAGACTTTCCCCAGTAGAACATGCTGACCTTTAGCTGGACCTCAGATTCACAAAGACTCTGAGCTAAGCTTTTGCTGACAACTCTGCTAACTCTTAGATGATTCTGTCAATCTACTCACAGCCATAAATCTGTAACACTAGAATCGCCAGGCCAAATATATTTCTTTCTTGTTCATTTCTTTGTGTCCTCAATTTTAAGGCCCTAACACTTTCAATATAAAAATTTTGTGGGGCACCTGGCTGGCTCAGTGGGTTAAAGCCTCTGCCTGCGGCTGGGGATTGAACCCCTAATCCGGCTCTCTGCTCAGCAGAGAGCCTGCTTCCCCCTTTCTCTGCCTGCCTCTCTGTCTGCTTGTGATCTCTGTCTGTCAAATAAATAAATAAAATCTTAAAAAAAAATTTTTTTGCAAGATATGTAAATGGGATGTTTTCACAGGTGGAATCCAAGAAGAAAGGGGCAGTTGGAAATCCTAATGTGTATCAATATTACATTGCGTGCAGCTGGATTGAAATAAGAGATTTTTTGACAGGCAAATTTTTTAAGCAGATTTTATTTATTTATTTGTCAGAGATAGAGAGAAAAGCACATAAGCAGGGGAAGCCACAGGCAGAGGGAGAAGCAGCCTTCCCGCTGAGCAAGGAGTCCCATGAGGGACTCTATCCCAGGACCCTAGGATCAGGACCTGAGACCAAGGCCGACGCTTAACTGACTGAGCTACCCAGACATTGCCAAAAGCAAATTTAAGATAGGATTGCAGTATGATTTTAAATATCTTACTAACAAAGTCCCCAGCTGTACCAGTTACCAATGTGCAAAGTCCAACCTTACTAATAACCAAAGGAATGCCGCTTTAAAGAAACACGGCTTTTTTTATGTCCAGAGACCCTCATACCTTAACCATGAAACTGTTAATTTGTTCAATTAGCAGAAAAAATACACCAAGTTGCATTAGAAAGTTAGCAAACAGTTAACATTTATTGAGTGCTTACTGTATGCCAGACACTCTTCAGTGTATTTATAAACATTATTTCATTTAATCTGCATATCATTTGTATGAAAAAGATATTCTTCTTATCAAATTTTATAGATGAAGGAACTGAGACAAAGAGATGTTTCATAAATTACCTAAAGTCAAAAAACTAGTAAGTGGTGGAATTGGGATTCAAAACCAAGCAATGTGATTCCCTAGCTCATGCTCATAAATATGATTTTTTTTTTCTTGCTTGAAGCATCAAACTTTGGTATTAGTTTTCACAAATTCTAAATGAACTGGTCAGTAAATTATTTAAATGGGCCAGAATTTTGAGCATGCTGCTTTGGTATAGCATTGCCTAGTCTCTGTTCTAAGCCTACCTAACCTTGTCTGTGATAACCAATTCCTGTCTACAATGGATCAAGATCTTAGGTCCACAGCTACCTACAACTTCACTCAACACACAAAAATTACAATACCTTGTTTGTATGCACTAACCACTGTGACATACTGCCTCCAGAACTAAGTCTGGCTTGAGATTGAATCAGAGCTCTTCCATTTATTTCTGCATGACTTTGACACAATTCATCTTTCTGAAGTTCATTTTCCTTATTGGCAAGCAAAGCTGCTCTAATTAAGCTTTTTGTAATAATGCTATGTAACAAACACCCCCACCCCCATATTTCAGCGGCTTACAATAAACAATCATTTATGTCTCACTCATGGGTTTGTATGTCAGAGATGGCCAGCCGGCGTTTGTTGGCTTATTTCCAGAGAGAGATTTGAGCTTGTGTATCCCTCATATATCTCCTTATTTGAGGACTAATGGCTAGCTGGGGCATACTCTTTCCATGGCAGAGTGTAGAAGTAGAAGAGAATGAGCAGAAACCCTACCAAAAATAACAACAACCAAAAAAAACCCCAAAACCATAAACCAAAAAAACAAGCAAGCAAACAGACAAAACAAACAAACAAACAAACAAAACAAACAAACAAACAAAACAGGCAAAGCAGATGCTTCCTCAAAGAGCACATCCAAAAAATCTGCTAGCAAACTATGGTGGTATCTTTCAAATAAATGTCAACTTACTTGAGAGGAAAATTGGGTCTTCCTCAACACATCCTACCATGACCCACCCAGTTTTCACAATTGCATACTTAAAAGGGATTTTTTAATCCTTGGAGAGACACAATAAACCTTTATCTGGAGTAAAGGATTGCCTATCTTTCTAAGCGTCTCAGAGATAGCCATTGTCATTGCTAAGGCTCCCATATCTGCCAATAAAATCTATTATCTTTATAGGACCACCTTCAAGAGATGACTGACCTGAGGATCATGGATAGTCACCCAGTCCTAAGAGAAGCAAATAAAAATACCAGGAATTTTCTTGGCTGGGTGAGACCAGAGATAGGGCCAATAACACCTCAAATGACAACTAAGAAGAGTGACTTTTCATCATAAAATAATAATGGAGGGTTTTTTTCTTTTTTTTTTTTTCTCCTTTCAAAGTTCAAACAAACTCAAAAATAATTTGTGGGAGGAAAAAAAGAAAAAAGAGAACTCAAAAACATATTTAAAGCCTCTAGTGTTGGGATACCGGTGGCTCAGTCTTTTAAGCGTCTGACTCTTGGTTTTGGCTCAGGTCATGGTCTCAGGGTTGTGAAATCAAGTTCCAGGTTGGGGTGTGCTAAACAGGGAGTCTGCTTGAGATTACCCCTCTCCTTCTCCCTCTTCCCCTCCTCCTGCTCACACACTAAATACATGCATACATACATAATACATACATAAAATCTTTAAAGCCTCTGGTGTGTATCTGTCCATATAACATCAGCTAAGCAAGTCATATGGCCAGTGAGGTGGAGGTATATGCTCTTCACTCACTAAACTAAGGCAAGGAAATGAAGGGAAGGAAGAATTGTGAACAAAATTATCAACCAATCTAGACTAAATAGTGTTTTCTTCATGAGGTTGTAGAAATTACATCAGAAAAAGTGCTTAGTTTAGTACCTGGTATAAAGGAAGTGCTCAATAAAAGTGCACTAGAAGTATTATTTTGATAGTCTCACCTCTGTAACAGAAAGGCAAAAAGTGGCACTAACCACATTAACCTACCCAAGAATGTCCTTTCTTCTTTGGACACACCCTCTGTAGGAGGGAACATAAGTATTTTATGCTGTATATGGAGCCTGACTTTGCATGAAGGCTATTTGATGATTTGTAAGGGGTTTATCCTTTGACACAGTTACTTGTAGAAGTTTCCAGGAGCCTATTTTAAGGAAATAATCAGAAAGATAGGAAAATATCTTTGTGTGAAGATGTTCGGCAATGCTTTTTATAATAGCAAAAAATAAGAACATGTCCAGAAATGTAATATTTAAATCTATTCAAGTTATTATTATATATATATACACACATATATATATATTTTAAAGATTTTATTTATTTATTTACAGACAGAGATAACAAGTAGGCAGAGAGGCAGGCAGAGAGAGAGAGAGAGGGAAGCAGGCTCCCTGCTGAGCAGAGAGCCCAATGTGGGGCTCGACCCAGGACCCTGAGATCATGACCTGAGCCAAAGGCAGAGGCTTTAACCCACTGAGCAACCCAGGCACCCCTATAGATATATTTTTAAGTGATCTTTTTCTAAGGATATCTAATGAAATAGGAAAATACACTTAATATAATGCTAAATAAACAAAGCAAAATATATACAATATAGTCCCAATTTTGTATAACATCCGGATCTCTATTATCAAGAAATGATAGGATGGGAATACTGGGGGTGCCTGGGTGGCTCAGTGGGTTAAGCCTCTGCCTTCAGCTCAGGTCATGATCCCAGGGTCCTGGGATCGCGCCCTACATCGGGCTCTCTGCTCAGTGGGGAGCCTGCTTCCTCCTCTCTCTCTGCCTGCCTCTCTGCCTACTTGTGATCTCTGTCAAATAAATAAAATCTTTTTTTTTTTTAAAATGGGAATACTGACTAGATAGAGTGATAAACAGATAACATACCCTGAGTACTTTTATTTTCTTGCCCTTTCCTTATATTTTCTGAATTTCCCACAGGAAAGCAATTAGACAAATGTTTTTAAACTCCTAAACTGATCCCCAGGATGCACCAACTCTGAAGGTCCCCTATCAAGCCCACTAAGAGTTTGGACATGTCTCCTGGAACTGAGAGCCCCCGCTAAAACTGATGCTGCCTCAGCTCACTGCCATTTCTCTCTCCACCCTCTAATTATAAACAATCAATGTGAATGGCATCCACATCCACTGTTGAATCAACAGTTCTATCAGCAAGACACTGCTGGCCTATTAGCAATTCTGATGGTCTTATTAAAGGGGATGAGATTTCATTTCATTTGATTATTTTCTAGACCTTGAAAATTACATTTGGACAGGAATCTAGCTAAACTCGTTATCAAGGTCTTTGGGAAATAGAGTGGAGACATCCAATGATGGAGAACTAAGGTTCTCCATTTGGGTGCCCATTTATTACACTAAGTGATTCTTTTGGGGCTCACATGACTTAGAAGAATGAATTTGGCTCATAACATCCAAAAGACAGCACTGAACAGGCTTTAGAAACCAGGCTTGAAGAACTTCCTCCAGTTAGGAAGTTGGGCACAGCTCCTAGGCTCAGATCACTTTTGAGCTCCTTCCAGTAGGGAACACCCACATCCTCTACTCTTCAATAACCATCCGGCAAATATTCTTTGTCCTCAGGATTCAAATCTTCAAGGCCACCAAGTAGACACCATGAGGCAGGTGCTTTCTGGGCAATGTTTCCCCTGACCTTTCCCCCAGTGTTAGCTTTCTTGCAGTCAAAATGGGGCAATCTGTCTCTTCGTCAGACCCAACTGCACACATAGGACAGTTTCCCTTTATAGCTCCCAAATTAAACTGAACAAATCTGCTTAAGTCCCTCTTTCTGGACAGAGACCTCATATGCCAGGTTTCTGCCTGGAGCACATTTTTACTTCCAAGTTAGAAACCCTGAAAAATTGGTTTCATAATGGAAAGACTGACAGAGTCCCAGCTATCTGAACTCAAGCATTCACCAACCAGCCTTACACTGCCAAAGATACTTATCATCATTTCCTCAAACAGTTATTATTTAATACCTGTCACAAGTTTGTTTGTTTGTTTGTTTGTTTGTTTGTTTGTTTTTTGCTTACAAATATCAGGCTGTGTAGTTTTCATTGCAAACTCTCTAGATTTAGAAACAGAGCCATGCAACAAGGGGTTCTTTTGCACTGGGCTCCTTCAGTGGAGTTAAATGACCACAGCCACTGAAATGAAATTCAACTTGTGATAGAGACTGTGGAACATCGTGCTCTGCTCTCAGGCAGTGCTTACAAAAGCTCAGCAGAACACAGTAAAGCTTGCCAGTGTGATCATCTTCTGGAGGGCAAGTCCAAAGGATTGAATCCCCAAAGTGTCTCCACAAACCTCTTTGCACATTTGTTGCCTGGAAGTTATTTCAGCTGTTGATGTAGATAAAGTTGCAGCCTGGCTCCTGAAGTGGGGTTGGAGATGTCTTCCCTCAACAGAGGCTTCCTGGAACAATCTTTGAAAACTCATTGTTTAAAATGCATTAACTCAAATCTTTCCCAAGTCTTCTCTGCCAAAATTTGGCACAGACGGCCACTTTGTCTCTGTTTCTATGCTCTTGAGACAGTCAGGGACCTTGGGAACAAGCCCCCCATAGCTCAATTCTTCCCGCTTCTCCATGGAAGCTTTTACTTGATCAAGGTTATAGATCCAAAGTATCCACTAATTCACCAAGCAGCAGATCTGAGGGAGGTATGGGGGTCTTGTGAGTACTTTGGCCATGTACCTCGAAGGCCAAAGCTCACAGCCAGCCAAAGAGAGAATTGAATCAGACAGATTCATACCTAAGCCCGTTAGAGCAAAACAATTTATTTTCAGAAGTTGTATAATTTCTGTTCAAAATATAGTCAGCAGCTTGCTGCTTCCTCACCTTGATACATATAAGCTGCTGAATCCATATTTTTTTTTAATTCCCTGAAGTTTACATTGTATTCTAGTAACCTTTTTTTTTTTTAAAGACAGTTTGTGCAAATGGATCTCGATGCCCCTTTGAGGCAATTTCCCATCACCGCTGCAACAAAGACGCCAAAAAGAAGAACATTGAATAGAAATCAGATGGCCATTTCCAGCCTGATGTCTTCAACAGCTTGGAGCCTTGGTTTTCCTCATCTGTAAAATGGAGTTGCTCTCATGAATTAGTATAATAAAGACAAATGTTTAAATTCAATTGAGAGAACTTTGAAGATAAAGAGGAATGTGGTAGAATTGTCCCCCAGCCCACATCCACTCCTAAATATTACAAGATTTATTTAAGCATTGAATTAAGTACTCTTAGACATCTGTATTTAGATTTTTCTTTTGTTTCTTTCAGTGACCCAGAATTCCACACTCTCATATTCAAATGTGTGCCAGAGCCAAAAAGAAATGTAAATGAGTGTAGTTACTGGGCTAAAACAATAGGTAGCAGTTTGGTGTGAGTAGAATTAGAACCAGCTGCCCAATTCATTCAAAACACTTAAAAATATATATTTTTTAATGCTATTAGACTGGATTCAGCAAGAGTGTCACTACTTCGTGACTGTACCTGATGTAGTTTTAGAATATAATTGAGGTTGAGTGGGGTGGAGTCCGAAGCCCACGACCAAGAAAGAATTCTTGAGATGTCTTTGGTGCAAAATGGTGGTTTATTAAAGCACTGGGGCAGGACCTGTGGGGATAAAGAGCTGCTGCTGCCCCAGGGTTGTGAGGGGTGCTCCATTATAACTTACAAGTTGGGAGGGGGTCAGGGAGAGCATCAGTCTCTAAGGAATTTTGGAAGCAAGGTTTCCAGGACCTTGAGGGGGATAGCTGTTGTTGGGAAAAGGTCATTTATTTCCATCTAATAAAACCTTAGTTGTGGAGCGCCTGGGTGGCTCAGTGGGTTAAAGCCTCTGACTTCGGCTCAGGTCATGATCCCAGGGTCCTGGGATGGAGCCCCCATCGGGCTCTCTGCTCAGCAAGGAGCCTGCTTCCTCCTCTCTCTCTCTGCCTGCCTCTCTGCCTACTTGTGATCGCTGTCTGTCAAATAAATAAATAAAATCTTAAAAAAAAAAAAAAAAAAAAAACTTAGTCGTGAGACTCTTCAGATATATATCGGTGGGCTATATGCTCGGGGATGATTGCCAGCACGTATCTTGGAAGGTTTAGAGATAAAGGAAGTTTCCAAAGGAATTTTTATATGTTAAAGTAGACTTACAGGATCCTGGTTGGGGTGGGGGAGTGATCAAGCTAGGATTGCCTTTTGCTCTTAGCAAAGTATTAAGGTGATGGCAGTTGAGTTCCTAAAGGCAATGTCACTCTGCCTGTTTCAAGGACTTGTCAGTGGGCTCTAGATAATAAGGAAATTTAATAGCATTTCTTCTGCCTCTGTTTCCCACATCATACCTGCATAAAGAGTTTAGGGTGTCTCTGCAATTGACTATACTTTGCTGACTCTTAGAGTTTGGTTTTTTTCTGTTTTTTGTTTTTTGTTTTTTTGAGCCCTCAAAAGGCCATATTATCCTCTGCCTGTCAAAGTTAGATATCTGAGATCCTTGAAGGTGAGATGTTGCATTTAGGTTTCAGAGGTCTGGGGAAGTAGAAAAACATCCAGAGGTGCCATTTAGCCCAGATGTCAGAAAGAATTTTTGAATCCAGAATAAAAGTGCGTTAAAAGCTTTTGTTCTTTGTGGAGAAGAACTTCCTGGGACCCATAGAAACCTGGGCCAAAATATTCTCCTAGGAGGTGAGCTGAGGTAGCCTGATTCTTTCACACTTGTTGTCTTAGCTTTTGGAAGATAATGATATTTTCCAAGTTAACATGATCCTGCTTTGTTATCTTTTCTGGCTTCTCATGGAACCCACAGAGTACACATAAACACAGGAATGGATCTACGTAAATGTTATAAGCATCTCACAGGGTCTACCCATAGATGTCAGTCTTGCTCTCCTGATCTTCCATTTCTATCAGAACAGTGACAAAAGTCATGTTGTTTCTTTTCTTTTCCTTTCTTCTTTTTTTTTTCCTTGTTATTGTTAGTTAAATTTTACTTTCCTTTGGGATCAATACAAAGCATGTTACTAAACCTTATAGATTTTTTTCCAACCATGCCCTACTCTATGGTTTCTCCAGAGTCTGTGCCCTACCTCCTCCTGGTCTATTTAGTCCAAAAGAGACATGGACAAGTCCACACAAGCAAATAGCCATGGAGAACGCTTGGAAACCCAGGCATAATGGGGGGAGGCACACTCCATGTTTCTTCTCTCTGCTTATCTGTAGCACAACCCTGATCACCCAGGCTGGCTTCTGTCCAAACATGAAGATGTTGATTGACAGGGATCATCTTTACCATCAACTGCTTCCAAAATATCCTAAGGAAGTTCTCTGATTGGCCTCATGCCTCAAATGCTCATCTGTGGAAACCAATGCTAAGGAATAGCTCGATAAGAAAGTTCCATTTGAATAGTGTCCTTAAAGGGCGGGATCCTGTAACTGGGAGTCCTCTTCAAGGCACATGATTAGAAGGAAATAAAGTCTACTGGGCTGACTTCCAGATGTGCTCCCCTACCCCCGCCCTACAAGGGCACAAGCTATGTGGTGGTGGTTGTGGGGATGTCAAAATGAGCCAGGTTACTTCACCCAGAAGCGATGAATGACAAAATTATAATAGAAGAGTCATAATGCTTCAAAATAGGCTGTAGAGCAAGAAGAGCAGCTACTACTCTCCTGGGGCTGTGGGCACCCAACATCTCCCACCACATCTCTGTGAGGGGGAATGTTGACATATATGAAGAAACAGCCCAGGGCTAATGAAGCAGCCTGCCGAAGACCACAGTGCCGGCTACCAGGAGAGCTGGGACTGAACTACAAGAAGGACTCATTCCATTAAGTTTTGAGGGAATCAAGTACAATTTAAAAAAATAAAAAAATAAAAAAAAAGAGGAGACCTAGAAGCAGGGATGCCATCCCTGGCAAAGAATTGAAGACATTAATAGAGTGACTGAATCAGCTGGTTAGCTGGTTAGCTGGTTGGAGAAGGAAGGGTTTTCAGTGGGGAATGGGAGACCAGGATAACATCTCGATGGCATGTGACATGTTCACCACAGAGAGCATGCAAGCAGGCATCACCTTGGCTTGGCGAAGAGATCCCCAATAGTACAGAAACTGTCTTCATCCCAAGGAACACAGCTTCTCCACTCCAACTTTTCATTGCATTTCCTTGCCTTCCAGCAAGTATCAGACACCTGCTTCATATTATGCAAGGGTGGCTGTCAGTGAGAGATGCTCAAGCCTGCCAGAGGGGCTGCCTCATGGGAAAAAGAAAACAAAACCTGAGCCTTAAAAATAAAGCTGTCCACCGATGGAATTCTATCCTACTGCCGTGACCAAATATTTAGTCACAGGGGAAATGGCTGATCAGACACACTGCCAACAAGGTCATGAGGTACTCAGCAAACAAGCACTGAGGCAGGCCTCAGGCATGCGCTCCCCTCACCCTCAGAACCCTCACAGGTCCCATAGGAGAGGGAGGCCAGGTTGCTTGCATGTAACCACAAAGCATGCATTTCCTTTTATTATGCTGGATACTAGCCTGGCCCTGATGCCTGCTGCTTGCACAGACAACAGTCATTCATTCAGGCACAAATGAGATCAGTTCTCATCCGCTTTCAGGTCAATAGGATTTGGGAAGGTCTCAGAGTCCTAGAGATTACATTATTTTAAAGACTGCAAAGTTAAATACAATGGAGTCCAAAATAGGGAGATTATTTGGCTGTCACACAGATGTCCCTTCCCCGGTGTCCTGCCATTATGCCGGCCTGCCCAGAGTTCTCCTTCTGTCTTACTTCCCAGCTGCCCACTTCCCAGACACCATAGGGAACCTATGCATCTTCATCTACCCCTCTTCTTCCCCATTCCAGGGCCTGCCACACATGTAGGGCTTCGTGAAACCCAAAGAAGGAAGACAGAGGGAGGCCAAACATCCCAAGGCGAAAGCCAGGGGGAATGGTCTTTTCCTAATTGTCTCTTGTGTCTGGAAAAGAAAAAGCAGCAGACTCCAGCTCTCCTTCATCTTATTCTTTGAGCCCAGAGCCTACCCCCGCCCAGGACGATGTCCCTCTCTTTGGGCCCAAATGCTTTCAGGTGAACCTCTCTACTGCTGTCTTCTCCTCCACATGCCCTTTTATAGACCCTGCTTTGCCCCCACTTCTGTGTTTGTCTGTGCCTTCCTTGAAGGGAGGTACAGGGAGCAGCAGGATCTCTGTCCACTCCTATTGAATTGGATTAATTTATCGCTTTGTCAAAAGCTAGTGCATATATGGGGTGAGTCGCAGGCCTCATATTTGATTTCAAACAGAAATCAAGAGTTGATTTCCACATCTCAAATCATTGTGTGTGTGTGTGTATGGAGAGGGGGGATCAGAAGGTAGCTGAGGACATGACTACTTTGAAACAAAGCAGCTGACATTTCAGAGCAATTAATAATTGTGTTTCCCCAGAGACAAGCTGTGGGGGGAGGCAGGGGAGCTGAAATTGTTTCTTTCATTGTTCTTCCTTTACATGGGCATCAGACTGGAACCCTCTGGGCGACTTCTCAACTCAGCATGTCCTGCTGATCTATTAAGTTGAACATTAATCATTAGCAGAGCTCATCTTTCTTCTCTGAATTTAATTTCATTAGTTATACTTTCTTTCCCTGTTAGAATACTCTCTGAAGCATTTGCTTAGAAGGCAAATGAACATCAGCCCTGCCCCCTACTTCTCCTGGAATGAAACTTTCCTTGGAGCATCAGAGATAGTTGTCAAAATCTCCAGTTCAAGCTATTTGGATCTTGATGTGGCCAGAATATAAGCATTTCTCATGGACTCTCAAGAATTCTCACTTTTGCAATCAGGACCACTGTGCTCCCATAGTAATGAACAGGACACCTAATCTCTGGGCTTCATTTGCCTGCAGAAACAGACAAAATATACCATTGGAAATTCACATACAGTGGATCCCAGGTTTGCCTAATAGTTAAATAGTGTAAATCTGACCCCAACTGTTCACTTCTACCACCCACTTGAATTTGAAAACTAACCGTCTCCCTGGCCTGCAAAAATTGGTTTGCAAGCATTTTCTTGTCTCTTATCTTGCTCCCTCTGCCCAGAGACTGTAGCCCCTTGAGTGCCCGCACTATATTTTATTTATCTGGATATCATCATCACCTATTCAAAGGTTTAATACCTAATGTTGCTTGGTAAATGTTTGATAAATGATTGAAAGAATTAATGATAGAGAAAAATAGGATGAATCTGAAAGCAATACCCAGAGGAGAATAACAAAGGGGAAACAGGGCTCTTATTACCCTGATCATTTTAGATCAGGATGGTAGATATACCTACACAAGGGAACAATACTGCTGGGGATCAGAAATTGAGTCTGATAAGAGGAAGGTCATCAAAAGAGGCATTCCTTCTTTTATCCACTTGTCCCTCCAGGATGTCAGGCTCTACTTCAGGGTGGCAGGTGTACAAAGATGTGTAACGCAAGTGTTCTGGTCTACCTGCCCCCACCTTCCTTCCCTCCAGGGAACATTTGAGTGCCTACTCTATTTTAGGCCCTGTGCCTACTGTAGGTATCCAGTGATCAGGAGACAACAAACAGCCAAGTCCCCTCCCTCAGTAGACATCCCATGTCGTGGGGAGACCCGGCCAACACTCTACCCTATAGTTCAGTGCTTGAACAGGAAAAGCACAGAGAGCTTGAGAAAGAAAACTAAGTTTGGTATAATGATCCCAACCAGCCTGAGGAAGAGCAGACTCAAGCTCACCATAAGTTGTTGGACAACGATGGGTACATGAAGCCAACCATCTCACAGCCATGGAGGAAATGGTGCTATGTCACTAGGAGGAGGTGGGATCCTGCCACTGCTGTCCTTCCTAGAGATTTAATAAGAATATAGTCCAGGAGGGGTGCCTGGGTGGCTCAGTGGGTTAAGCCTCTGCCTTCGGCTCAGGTCAGGATCTCAGGGTCCTGGGGATGGAGCCCTGCATCGGGCTCTCTGCTCAGCAGGGAGTCTGCTTCCCTCTCTGGCTCTAACTTGTGATTTCTCTAACTCTGTCAAATAAATAAATAAAATCTTTTTTTAAAAAAAGAAAAATAATGTAGGCCAGGATCCACCAGATGGAGCTACAGGATAACTTATTATTCAGTATTCCAGCACCTGCTTCTGGGATTTGTACAATAAATGGGCCCCTTAGATTTCTGAGTGGGGTGAAATGGACATCTGGGAAGTAAAAAACCAGGAGAACTCTGAGCAGGCCCCCATAATGGCCCCGGGGCAGTAAATGCAAATCCATAGTGGCAGCTGAGAGCTGCAGGGCTAAAAGTCCAGAGACAGATTCTAGTTCCAGTTTAACTCTTTGATTCCTGTTTCTTTTAACGTATTTCTTAATTCCCCAGGGCATAGGTCCTCAAATGTAAAAGGAGAAGATTAAACCATAATCAACCCCAAGCTCTTCCTGATGCAAGATCCTGCCCTTGATGCTACAGGTTGTAACCATATTGTTGGGGGAGTCGAGAGAGGAAGGTCTCCTGGCCTCAGTCTCCAAGTACTCTTTACCCTAGTGGGCTTGAGAGTTGTTTCTTAGGACAGAATCAGGACACTGAGGATCAACAACTTAGCCTATGGTTTTTTGGTTTTTTAAAAAAGATTTTATCTATTTAGTTGACAGAGATCACAAGTAGACAGAGGGGCAGGCAGAGAGAGAGTGGGGGAGAAGCATGCTACCCGCTGAGCAGAGAGCCTGACTTGGAGCTTGATCCCAGGACCCTGAGACTAGGAGCCGAGCCAAAAACAAAGGCTTAACCCACTGAGCCCCTCAGGTGTCCCTAACCAATGGTTTTTAAAGGATCTGGAATTACCCTGATGTCCTTTTTCGTGCGCGTGTCTCTTATCTTATCTCCTGACACATTCCATTCCTCCACATGTGACAATGGATAGGGAGGGCACTGCTGAGGGATTTAGAGCCTGGAATTCAGATCTGGCTGTGGGACCATTAGACAAATGATTCCTAGGAGAGCTTCTAACTGCCCTATGAAAGCACCAGGGAAGAAGCCCCAGTCAGTCTGCGCGGCTGCAGGCAGGAACTAGTCCAATTCATGCCCTCCCTCTGGGAGCCACAAGACTCCATTCCAGGTAGACTTCCCATCCCCAGATGCAATTGTGAGCTTTCTAAAAGCTTGAGCCAAAGTTCTCTGGGTAGAAGAGAATCATAATTCTTTAAAACGTGAATGGAGAGAAAGCCTATTTTCTGTGGAGTTTTCTCCTCTCAGCATCCCCCAGCAGGTAGGCCACCAGCCGCTTGGTCCTTGACTGACAAATAAATGTCCTTTGTATGATGGGTTGGTTAATTAATTAACCAGAGAATTAATTTATACTAGGGGCATACAGAGCCAGTTTCAAAGGGAGTTTGATGAAAGTGTTCCTCACTGTGAGGCACAGTCAGTAGACAGCTGTTTGCTATGGTCATCGGAGCTGAAAGACTTTCAGCCAAAGGCGTCATGGAGAGGACTTTGCTGCCAATGGGGTGCAGACACTTGTGCCTATCACTTTTGGGCCTTATCTTCCATGACCACCCTGGCCCTCTGAATTACCCCAAAAGGCAAATCACACAGTGGGGAGATGTTTGGCACATGGCAGGTGCCCAGGGAATGCACACTGAGGGGATGAAGAAGGGCCTTAAAGGCAGAGCATGGAGGTTGGAATTCAGTGCTTTGCTACCGTAGGTATTGTAGGTATTCATCGTCATTCAACAGTTTTTGGAAGCCTACCACAGACTGAACATCTTGCAGGTAGGGATAACTAACTAACTAAATAAACACCCTAAAAGTCTTGGTTAATGCAAGGATCTGCCATTTCACGGTGTGTGATTGCAGCAGGCAGACAAATCCAGGTGTCGAAAAAATTCAGGAATTCGTCTCCATCACTTCCCGCTTCCATGGGAGCTGGTTTGGGTTCAGCAGAATTTCTTCTATTACACGAACTTATACTTATTACACCGCCAGCCAAAAATGAGCCCATATTTCCTGACATTTCAAATCAAAGCTTATGGACCAACCCTCCCTGGACTCATTTATGTCATCTGTCCACCTGTGAATCAATCGCTATGGCCATGAAATGAAATAAAATTGGCCAGATCTGAGTGATATAGTGTTGGTGAGCGTGTAAGGGTCAATTCTACCCAAACTACATGACTGAAGCTGGCGTAGGCAGGTTTTCCCAAAATAAAATGAGGGTGCCGTGAACAGGGAAGTGAATGAATGAATTCTAGACTGGCTACCACAACAGTTACCCTGGAAATGAAAACAAGGAATGTTGAGGCATATGTTGCAAATGACAAGGTAGAAGCTCAACAGGGTTATTACTAGAAGGGTAGAAGGTGAGAAAAGAGATCAGAGACAAATATGCAAAGGAAACTTGACTTTGAATGGGAAACATGAGCATAGGTCCATCAGGGTGAGGAGAGTCAATGCCATCAGAGGTGACAATGTGGGCAAAAACAGACACAAACCCAAGGAGTGTCAGCCATGTGGCTGTAGATTCTTGGCTAGATATGTTACATGTTTGGTTTCTGTTTAA
Organism: Mustela nigripes; assembly: GCF_022355385.1. Classification (NCBI taxonomy): domain Eukaryota; kingdom Metazoa; phylum Chordata; class Mammalia; order Carnivora; family Mustelidae; genus Mustela; species Mustela nigripes. The sequence continues at coordinate 23,363,597 of NC_081573.1, forward strand.
TCACTCTCCAATAACCCTATGAGAAAGCTCAGATTTTGTGGGTCTAAGGTAGGCCTTGATAATTTGCACTTTTAGCAAGTGCCATGGTGATGCTGATACTGCTGGTACAAGAAGCAAACATTAGGCCCCTTGCTCTAGAGTCCAGGAAGGCATGCTAGTGGGCAGTCAGATGGGGTGTTGAGTCAGTGAGTCTGAACAATCCTTACGTTCAGGAGATCTTATGTGGGGCTTGAACTCAAATGCAAATGCAGAGCTAAATACTGGGGCCCATCTACACCATGAGAACTCAGTACATTATCCTTAATATCAGGAAATAATCCACATATTTGAGAAGATTTAAGATCTAGAAATCTGAAGAATACCTCGAGCTACTATCCTATCTGTGTGATAGTAGGGGTAGGTGGCCACAGTCGTTTAGTGTAAAATTGTAAGGTCACCGGTTTTGTACTGGTGATTCCAACATAGGACTTTTGAGAAGCAAACAATAACCCATTTCACTCCCTGGGAGGGTGGCTGGGCTGCATCACGATCAAAGATGTTACATAAATCTGCCTTTAAGTTACCTTGTGTGGAGTGTTCCCAGAAGGTCTGAACTGCTGTTCTTCTCAAACCCTAAGGAAGCCCTTTCTGGGAGTGTGTGCAAAGCTAATCACTGCATTGTCTGTCTACCCCTTTGGACCACTCACCATACCTCCTGTCTTTTTTTTTTTTCCACCCCAGAAATGGATCAGTTGGCACCCAAGCATCACCAATAGTCCGTCTATACCTCTGGGAGTCCAGGTGGCAGTCACCGGCCTCCTGCCTGACAACTCGGGGATACCTTGGGTCAGGGAGGGCCAGAATGCTCTGGGTCAGGGAAAACAAGTGTCATGTCCAGAGGCAGTCTTTCTGGCTAGTCAGCATTCTATTGCATGAAACAGAACCATTCTAGCTATTTCAGATAGGGGTTTAATACTGGAAATAAGGTGCTTATAAAATTGGAAGACCTAGCAGAGCAGGCTATAAAAGACTAAGACCCAGAATATCACTGTAGAAGTGGCCCACCAAAGGAATTGCTTACTACTTTTGTCACCGTCAGTCCTTAGGTAAATCAACATGTCTTTGTCCTAAGCACTAACTCCAGGTCCTACCATCGTGGCATTGAAATAGGGATAAAGAAGCACCCCATACACATCCTATATCAGAACAGGCAAAACAGATGCCTCACCTCTTTTCCTATTTAACTTGGTTGCAAATCAAATATGACCAAAATGTGATTGGCAGAACCTTAAGCACATAGAATCTCAGCTGTGAGGACTATTCTACTCTCCTGGAATTAGAACTTTTAGCTTCTCTCCTGTACTCCTGAAATAAAGGGAGACACACTGGGAAAAGATTGGAACGGATGCTTAGTGAACAAATGTATTGTATTCCCCACTGCAACTTGGTATCTTTTTTTTCTTTTTCTATCTTTATTGGTGATTTTTATTTTTTTAATTAATATATAATATATTATTTGTTTCAGGGGTACAGGTCTGTGATTCATCAGTCTTACACAATTCACTGCACTCACCATAGCACACACCCTCCCCAATGTCCATCACCCAGCCACCCCATCTCTCCCACCCTCTTCCCCTCCAGCAACCCTCAGTTTGTTTCCTGAGATTAAGAGTCTTTTACGGTTTGTCCCCTTCTCTTGTTTCATATTGTTTCATTTTTCCCTCCCTTCCTCTATGATCCTCTGTCTTGTTTCTCAAATTCCTTATATCAGTGAGATCACATGATAATTGTCTTTCTCTGACTGACTTATTTCACTCAGAATAATGCCATCTAGTTCCATGAATGTCATTGCAGATGGCAATATTTCACTTCTTTTGATGGCTACATAGTATTCCGTTGTATGTATATACCACATCTTCTTTATTCATTCATCTTTATCCATTCAACTGTTGGTGGACATCTAGGTTCTTTCCATACTTTGGCTATTGTGGACATTGCTGCTATTAAACATTCAGAGGCACGTGCCCCTTCAGATAACTACATTCATATCTTTAGGGTAGATACCCAGTAGTGCAATTGCTGGATCATAAAGTAGCTCTACTTTCAACTTTTTGAGGAACTCCCATACTTTTTTTCCAGAGTTGGCTGCACCAGCTTGGATTCCCACCAACAGTGTAGGAGGGTTCCCCTTACTCCTCATCCTCGCCAACATCTGTCATTTCCTGACTTGTTAATTTTAGCCATTTTGACTGGTGTGAGGTGGTATCTCACTATGGTTTTGATTTGTATTTCCCTGATGCCAAGTGATGTTGAGCACTTTTTCATATGTCTGCTGGCCACTTCAATGTCTTCTTTGCAGAAATGTCTGTCCATGACTTCTGCCCATTTCTTTATCAGATTATTTGTTCTTTGGGTGTTGGGTTTGATGAGTTCTTTATACATTTTGGTAACTATCCCTTTATCTGATATGTCATTTCCAAATATCTTCTCCCATTCTGTCAGTTGTATTTTGGTTTTGTTGACTGTTTCCTTTGCTGTGGAAAGCTTTTCATCTTGATGAAGTCCCAATAGTTCATTTTTGCCCTTGCTTCCCTTGCCTTTGTTGTGTTTCTAGGAAGAAGTGGGTGTGGCTGAGGCCAATGAGATTGCTGCCTGTGTTCTCCTCAAGTATTTTGATGGTTTTCTGCCTTAAACTGAGGTCTTTCATCCATTTTGAGTCTATTTTTGTGTGTGGTATAAGGAAATGGTCCAGTTTCATTCTTCCACATCTGGCTGTCCAATTTTCCCAACACCGTTTGTTGAAGAGACTCTTTTTTCCATTAGACATTCTTTCCTGCTTTGCTGAAAATTAGTTGAGCATAGAGTTGAGGGTTCATTTCTCTATTCTGTTCCATTGATCTATCTTACATTCACCTTGGGTGCCATTTTTATTGAGCCAGCTTGGGTCATATGATTAATTCATGCCGTGAGTTAATTACCATCTCTAGGGCATGGATGGGTTGACTGGCCAGGCCTGAGCCACATGCAATGTCCTTGGAACTAGAGGTTCCTGGGCCTGATTAGGGTACATAAACTAAATGCAGATGGTGGAGATTTCCCAGAATAAAATTGTATCCTGGAAGGTAGAACAACACAACATAAAATAACAGTTGGTTACCTCCTCTCCTCTGGGGTCTTGGACAAGTCCTGCCACCTCTCTGATACCCCCTTGGCTTGTACAAATAATGAGAGGGCTTGAAAATAACATCTTGAAGATTCCTGACAGAACTGATTTGTCTGGATCTGTGGTTCTGTCCCAGAATCCCTCCCACATTGCTTTTACCATTTCTTAGAAAATCTTTAGTCCCCACATAATTTCTCCTTCCTCCTAGGTGTGAAGACTATTTTGGCACAATCTCTTTTGCATTTCCAACCTATTTCCATGCTGTTCCTGATCCTCACTTCTCAACTCTCTGATGTATCTGTTTTGTTTTGCTTCACTTTGCTTCAATTTTAATTACACCTTCCAGGGCAGCATCACTAGAAGATCTCATCAGTGAGTGGATTAGGATCGATAAGAAAGTTAAATGACGACACAGATGACCGACCTCCGTCAAGTTCCAGGAGACATAATCCCACTCCCTGGAGGAAAACAACTTGAGTTCCATTTGCGACTATTTATTTCTGAAACCCATTATGAGAGTCACCATTAATTAATTGCCTACCACAAAGCAGGCAATGTGATGAATGCTTTACATGCATTATCTTTAATATTCCCGACACCCCTAAAGGGTGTACATGTATTATTGCTCCTATTTAAAATGTAGATTTGGGACTCAGGCGTTATCAAACAAGTGACTACCAAGAACTGATCATATGCCAATCATTGCCAGAAGCTGAAGGAGTGGGCAAAACAAAACAAAACAAAAAGTGAGAAGCAGCTCCTGCCTTCCCAGAAAACAAAGACAGATTTAGGCAACAAAAATGAAAATAGTGAAGACACAGTACAATGAAGCCATAATATGTGGAATGTCTGGCCCTTCAGCAGATGAGACTGAGTGAATGCTTCATGGAGGAAGTGTGACTTCCACTGGGGCTCAGAGGGTCTCCTTGCACATAGTATCACAAAGTTCAAACACAGTTCATGAAAAATGCTCATTCTTTCTCTAACATGATGACTATCTCAGGAAAAGAACAAAAATGCCAGCATTAACTTCTCCACAGAAGCCCATTCTGGAGAGCCCCATCTCTACAATCCCAGATGGACATCTATCCTCTTCTTAAAAGACCTTGCACAATTTGTTCCTGCTACAGAGCTCTGGGTCAGCAACTTTTTCACATTATATTTAGAAAAAGTAATAAAATGGTTCTCCCCGCAGGCTTCACCAACTGGATGGTGTTATTTCAAATTAAAAAACAAAAGCAGAAAGCAAAATGAGAAAAGAGACCAAATTACCCACTTGTGGAAAGGAAGGTACATTCACAGGGTCCCTCCCAGGCTGCTCATAGCCTACACCCAACCCTCCCACCCTCAACCGAGGCCAAGTTTTGGACTCACTAGTGTTCCTGGCAGCTCCCTGAAGTCCCCGAGGTGTGACCCGCAAGGCCTGGCTGCAGCTCCACAGTAGCTTTGTGCACTATCTACAGAACTGCCAAAACCTGCTTTAAATCTTGATCTGCCAGTTCTGTGACTGGGCAAGTCGGTTAATCTCCCCTGCCTCTTCCTCATTTGTAAAGTACAAAAGATGATTCTTGTCTCGTGTTAAAATATAGTGAGATAACACATATGAGGTGCTTGCGTGCTGCCTGGTACATAGTAAGAGCCTCGTAAAAGTAATTATGACTACTGTTGATCATTCTGCTTGCTAATTGATTTTTCTAGGCCTACCCCTGTTTAATAAAACACCTATCTACTGTCTCTGTCTAAATACAGGAAGAAAGGAGCAACAAGACAGCAGCACTCAGCATGAAGGGCTCTCTTGTCAAAGACAGAGATAAGGACTGTTTCCTGGTAGGAACAGGCAGCAGAAGAAACATCTTTGGGGGGAATCAAATTTCCATCTCACATATAATCCACACCACCTAAGGTCCTCTATGACGACCTCTTAAGGAGGCTGGAGGTGGGGAATGGAAGGAGATTTCTATTTTTTTTCCTTTTTTTTTCAAGATTTTATTTAAATTCAAGTTAGTTAATGGATAGTGTGTTATTGGTTTCAGGGGTAGAATTTAGTCATTCCTCATTTCCATTTAGTTGCATATAACAGCCAGTGCTCATTATATCACATGCCCTCCTTAATGCCCGTCACCCAGTTAGCTCATCTCCCTGCCCACCTCCCCTCCAGCAACCCTCACTTTGTTCCCTATAGTTAAAAGTCTCCTAAGGAGGCACCTGGGTGGCTCACATGATCCTGTAGTCCTGGGATCCAGCACCGCCTTGGGCTCCTGGCTCAGTGGTGAGCCTGCTTCTCTCTTTCCCTGTGCTGCCTCTCCTGCTTGTGCTCCCACTCTTGCTCTCTCCCTCTCAAATAAATAAATCATTTTTTTAAAAAAAGAGTCTCCTAAGATTTGTCTCCCTCTCTGTTTTTATCTTATTTACTTTTTCCTTCTCTTTCCCTGTGTTCATTTGTTTTGTTTCTTAAATTCCATACATGAGTGAAATCATATGGTACGTCTTTCTCCGACTAAATTCACTTAGCATAATACACTCTAGTTCCATCTGCACCACTGCAAATGGCAAGATTTCATTCCTGTTGATGACTGCATAATATTCCTGTGTCTGTGTGTGTGTGCGCACACGCGCACACACATACACACGCGTACACATGTGTGTATACCACATCTTCTTTATCCATTCATCCATCGATGAATATTTGGGCTCTTTCCATATGTTGGCTATTATGTACAGTGCTGCTATAAACATTGGGGCCCATGTGCCCCTTTGAATCAATATTTTTGTTTTCTTTGGATACAAAGCACTTAGTAGTGCTATTGCTGGGTCATAGGTTAGCTCTATTTTTAACTTTTTGAGGAACCTCCATACTGTTCTCCAGAGTGGCTGCCCCAGTCTGTATTCCCACCAACAGTGTAAGAGGGCTCCCCTTTTGCCACATTCTTGCCTACATCTGTTGTTTTCTCAATTTTAGCCAATCTGACAGGTGTGAGGTAATGTCTCACTGTGGTTTTGATTTGTACTTTCTCTGATACCAAGCGATGTTGGACATCTTTTCATGTGTCTGTTGGCCATCTGTATGCCTTCTTTGACGAAGTGTCTGATCATTGTCTTCTGCCCATTTCTTGACTGGATTTTTTGTTTTTTAGGTGTTGAGTTTGGTAAGCTCTTTATATTTTTTGGCACTTGCCCTTTACCCAATATGTAAGTAGCAAATATCTTCTCCCATTCTGTTGGTTGCTTTTTAGTTTCATTGATTGTTTACTTTGCTGTGCAGAAGGTTTTTATTTTGATAAATAGTTTGATATTTTATCAATTTTATCAAATTCAATCAATTTTATCAATATCAGTTTGATATTTTATCGATTTATGATATTTTGATAAAAATTCCAATAGTTCATTTTTGCTTTTGTTTCCCTTGCCTCTGGAGATGTGTCTAGTGAGAAGCTGATTTCTGTGGAAGGTTCCTCTTTGGGTATTGAGGACCAAACACCCTGAATTTCCTGGCAGTGGGGACAATCCTGTGATAGGGCAGCACAAAGGTACGTTCAAGCGATCCTTCTCCATGTGCTTCCAAAGTGATCTAACGTGGAGGCAAAAGGATAACAGAACCTAGGAAAATGTGGAAGCCTGGTTGTTTGAATTCTCTAAAGTCCAAGTGTGCACAAAGGTGTTAACATATATTTTCTTTAACATAACCAATGCAGAAATGATCGCTGCAGTTAATTCTGGATAAATTTAACCCAGAATATTTTCTTCTACCTCAGGATAGTAATTAAAGATTCCAGGCTTATCTGACTTTGAAACATTAGTTTTGAGGAGGAGGGGTTTTAACCTTGGGCAGCCTCTGTCCACACTGACACCTTCAGAGCTGTCTGGTTCTTATTCATCTTCAGACATTGTGCATACACTCTGAACACCCAAGGTTCTGTTAACACAGCCCCTTTTAACCGCTCTGTCATTCCTCCAGTCCCAGTCTTCAGCAGAGAGATATATCAGGGCTTTCCCACTTGTGAGCTATGAGGAAATAATGTGTCTGCCCCATGGTGGGCTGCGAGTGGGGCACAGCATCTGCATAGACCCAGGATGTAGGGAATATAGTGTACACACAGTTCTGGCTTTTGAGGGACAAAGATTTTTGCCCAGTTCTGTGGTATGAAGGGCAAATATATCAGCCCTCTCCTGGGTCATGTAGGACTACTGTGTCTAGGCAGGAGAGACAACAGGGTTTGTCAGTCCTGAGCAATGGAGACTGTATTGTGTGCACTGTGTCAAGGACTAGAGTTTCTGCCCACCCTGGGCTCTGACGGTCTACCCTACCTTTATAGTGTAGACCCCATTGTTCCCGGTTACTGTCTTCTAGGTTTTGGGAAGATTCCAGACCAGGAGTGTGTGTGCCCACATAGAAATTAGCATAGGTCTTGGGTTCAGTTTCTCCAACTTTTCTTGGGATTTCCATTCCCTTTCTGGAGGGCTAGAGTTTCAGAGACCTTTAAAATACCCATGTCTCTTGCTTTCCCTCAGCTTCTTTCAACCCTCCCAGTTCAGCCCAGACCACTGTTCTCTATTAAGAACAATGAATGCAAAATTCATTTGAATGAGAAGAAAGGGAACAAAGGGGAAGAAAAGGACAAGGGGAGTGTAAAAGAGAATCAACATTAGCTCGCACAGAGACACCTGTATTTCCTTTTTCTCACAGTTGCTGTCTCTGAATGAGGGCTCTTCTTCCTGAGATTGTGTCTAGAAGGCCCTGTGCAGTTTTTACAGTACGCAGAGCCTGGGGGACTGAAGCCTGGGGTTCCTTGCCCATAGCCTGCTCACAGCTTTGCAATTTGAGAAACTGTCACAGTCTCTTGTGGTGCATAAACAATGAATCTTGGAATACTGAAGAAATAAAATTAAATTTAAAAAATAAAGTAGGATAAGGACCTTCTCTGAGGTACTTATAGACTCTGACTGCACAGTTCAGATACGGAGGCTGAGGCACTTGGGCTGACCACTTACAGGAAAGGACCATTTAGTGAATGACATGGGCCTCACGTCCCAGGAAAAAACCAATAAGAGAGGAGGAGCCGTCACTAAAGAAGGAAATCTAGTCACAAGATAGAGTCAGTTATGGGGAGAGGCCTCAGCCACATGACAGAGGAGAGCTGTCACTGTGAAAGATCATTTGAGAGGGTAGAGTGGGGAGCTGACTGCCAGGGAAGGTCACATTGCGGGTCCTTGGGTCATCTGAAGCTGTTGATTCTCCAATGAGCTATTACCCCAGACTTGGATAGAAAATGATCTTCCAGGTAGCAACTAAGGTTGATTGAGGAAGGTCAGAATTTAGGAGGAGATGAGATCCAAAGGAATTGTTCTAGGGAAAATCAGAGGGTAGCAAAATGTATCAGGAAGTTTCAGGGGAGGAAAAGGAAAGGACATGCTGACATGGAAGGGATGCTGATCTGGACCATGGACTACAGACCCCAGGAGAGATCACCAGACAGGAAGCATAATTTATTAGCTTTTTGGTTTCTTCCTAAAATGGAGAAAAATGTGGGAGTCCTCAGAGACCACTCGAGACCCTTTTAATGAGATTATCTTGGTGAGTCGGAGACATTGAGCAAATGAAGCATTGCACGGGAATAGTTCCTAATATGAAATAATTGCAAACAACCTCAATGCCTGACTTTTAGAGATGGCTGAACTAAATAATAGCATAATGTGATATTCTGTAGACTTTTAAAAGTATGTGGAAAAGGATATTAAGTGTCATGGGAAATTATTTTTGTGAAACACAAAGAAGCCTGTTGAAAAACTGTCCAGGTAGTGCCAGCTGTGTCCCAAGTCTGATCACATATTTTCCACCGCAGCTCCTTCCCTCTCAGCGGCCTCCTGCTTCACCCTAACTTAGGCTCACTGCCCCTCCTCCTCCTCCTCCTCCCACCATATGCCATTCTCCAAAGAGCAGCCAGAGAGATCTTTTGTAAAACATAAATCCCACCATCTCATTCCCTTGTTCCAAATCCTCCAATGGCTTCCTGTTGCCCTTAGAATCAAATAGAATACCTTCCCAGGTCCTGCAAGGCCCTATTTCTCTGGGCCCTCCTACCTCTTTGGACTTCTTTCTTTCCAGTCCCTCTCTGGGTCCCGGTTGTGATGTGTTGGCCACAGTCCTTTCTTTCTGTCTGTTAAATATTCCAAGTGCATTCCTCCTTTTCATTAGCTGACCCCCTCCCCACAAAGAAAGAATGCTTTCCTTGTAGATAAGCATCAGTAAACTATGACCCACACCTGTTTTTGTTCAGCCCATGAGCCAAAAATGTTTTTATATTTTTAAGTTTTTCATGTTTTTAAGGGAGATGTGACAGAAATACTGTGTAGCCCACAGATTTACAGATAGTCTGGAGTCCCCAAGCTAGACCTTTGGATGGGTATCTTCTTCTTGTCATGCAGATTTTAGCTCATAGGTTGACATCCTACACAGGTTTTCCTTAACCTCCTTCAACCTAAAGTGACTTCCTTCTGCTGACTTGAGATCTCATTCTCCACTAAACAATAGCAATAAAAATCATTATTGAGTGTTTTTCATGTGCTAGGAATGTTTTAGTTTTATAAGACTGAGAAATCATGGAATTTGCAGCTTAGGGCAGGGGGCAAACAAACAAGGAGTATGAGGAACCACGAAATGTGTGTGTGGCGGGGGAAGGGGCCTCTTTTATTATATCTGTCAGGAAAGCCCTCTCTTACAAGGTGATATTTGACTCCGGACCTGAAATAATGAGGGAAGGAGTGCTTCATGCAGAGAGAACTGCCAAATTATTGTAGGAAAAAGAATAACTAAGAGCTTGGTACTCCTGGTAGTACCATAAGGAGGGTACTTTGGAAGCAACAGATCAAGGTCACTCACTTAATTAAAGTATGCAGACCATATTTTATACACTCCTGCTGTTTTAATCTAGGATGGTTTCTTGTCTTAAGTGGTAAAAATGTCCCCTTAGGTTAGTTTATGTTTATATTCAGCAGCAATTTGGCAAACGGCATGCAGAACTGTGTTTTTTAAGTTTATTTGAGAAAAGGAACAAAAATATTTTTAAATAGTACTGTAAAAAGCCTTGAATGATAAAGACTATTTTAATCTTGTTAGAGTTGTCTTATTTTCAGTTTATCCCCAAATCTACCATCTTTTCTAAGGAGACTAGCCGACTCCACTTTGTGTTTAACTGGAACTTGTATCTCTCTCATCATAACACTTTTTTGGTACTGTTATTATTTGAAAATTTTTTAGATATTTTATTTATTTATTTGACAGCTAGAGATCACAAGTAGGCAGAGAGGCAGGCAGAGAGAGAGGAGGAAACAGGCTCCCTGCTGAGCAGAGAGCCGGATGTGGGGCTCAATTCCAGGACCCTGGGATCATGACCTGAGCAGGAAGGCAGAGCCACCCAGGAGACCCATTATTTGAAATTCTTATCTATGTGTTTATTTTCTGTGACCTCCAGTGAAATGCCACCCCCCCCCCCAGCTTTTCTGCTTTGTTCACCTTGGTGTTTCAAGAAACATTGAAACATTGTAGCATACTCACTAATGTTGAATATGCATGCCTGTGTGTGTGTGTGTGTGTGTGTGTGTGTGTCTGTGCCATGAGATATGGGATGTTTACTTATCTACATTTTTCTAATGGTTTATGTATAATGAACGCATATTATATATTACTCATGTAATTACTCAAAAGATGCCAATGGGGTGGGGAGGGGAGAATGCCATCCAGAAAGAAGAACCACACAGTCTGCTGAGCAAACCAGAACAAGAAGGGGAGGTTTTTGTGTACCATGTAGACTGTCCTCCATAGAAACTCAGAGATGCTGAGCCATTTGTTTAGACACCCAGCTAATTAAAGCAGAATTCGAAGAAAAACTAGGGCTCCTGGATTCTAAGCTAGTGTTTCTCATTTGCACAAAACTCTTACAGGCTTTTCCACCCCTGTCATGAAGCTCTGAATGAGCTTCATGAATGTCAAAGAACGACAGGGAGCACTCTATTGGGGGAAGTGGAGAAAGGTAAAATCCTGAGAACTCTCACCCAGGATTCATGATGGAGATCTGGGTCCGTACCTCATGTGGCTTCATATCTTCATATGTGAAGAGCAATGATAGCAGATGTCAGCGTTTGCCCGTCCCTCCATCGTGCTCACTGTTTCTATGTACTCCGGACTCGTTCCCAACAGCTGGGACCAGAATTCTTCTCCCTGGAAACTCTATCTGGCTGCCAGTATGGATGGTATCAGGTTCAAAGTGCTGGAAGCATCCTAAAACTTACTGATAGGAGGTGTCGAGTGACTCTCTCAGCCCTCTTGCCCCTCAGGTGGGGTAACTGAGTGTGTGTTCTGTACTGTTTCTCCAAGTTCCCTGTGGATTCAATTCCAGCTGCCCACAGTGCCCACGGTCACACCCCTGACTGGCTGCCAACCCTTCCCTAATTTCCTCCACTTAAACTACCTGTACTCACATCCTTGTCTCAAACTCTGTTTAGGGGGAGACATCGAAACCAAGACCATCTCAGTTCCAAAAGAAATATGGAGGACGCTAATCCTGTCTCTTTCTGCGGGTGGTTCATGGTCACGGTTCAGATAATGAGGTAAATTTGAGTAAATCCAACAGACATCTATTGAGCATCTGGTACCTGTCAGTACCTCATCAAATGTAGAAAGAAGCAAAAAGGAAAAGAATGGCACATGGTTGCTGCTTTCAGGAACGTACAGTCAAGCTGGGAATATGTGGCTTACACATAGAAGGAGAAATTATTGGAGAGAAAAGGAGAAACTATTGCCCAGTACAGGAAATATTGCAAGGCACTTCTTACATTAGTATTCATTTATTTATTGGCCATTACTCTGTGCTTTTATTTAATATCAAACTGAGCACCAGAAGCTCCAAAATGAATGGCATGGCCCCCATATCTTGCAGGGGTACCAGAGATGTTAGAAACTTGCACACAAAGCTAGCATCAGAGTTTGAGGATTTGGGGAAAGACACCTTTAAGTCAAGCCTGTAGGGAGTCCAGAGAGGGCAAGACGGATTCCTGGTATTTAGCTGGGAGAGCAGAAACTAGTAGCTCATTTTTTACTTCTATGTTATTTCTTTGCTTCAAGATTTAGGATAAATCTTAGCAATGTCTCTGCAAAGGCCTCTGGGGTCCTGTGAAAGTAGCCCAGCATGCTTATGAAGCTTCCCTGAAAACTTGCATGCAAAGTCAATTTTAAATTATTAAAAATGAGGATTAATGAGATAATATGTGTGAAATGCAAAGTTACATAAGTTGTATAAATTCACGGAATAATTATTATTGCCATTTCTAATGCATTCATTCATGTGTTCCTAATTGCTCAATTCTTCAGCATTCTTCAGAGCTCTGAATTTTTTTTTAAGTTCCATGCTCTCCATTTTCCCATACCAGTATGAAACTAGCAGACCCGTTTTACTACCTTGTCTTGACTGAGGATACCCACGAAAATGACCTCTTTCCTAAGCATCCAAGCAGGCCCCAGTTTGGGAAATTTGCCCCAAACTCATGACATGAGTGACCTATGCTGAGCCATGTTGGTTCCCCTGCCCTGAAATTTGAAGCCACGATTACTCTCAGATTTACTTGGCTGTTACCACTTTTCTGGTTGTTCTGAACACAAAGCCTCTTAGGGGGCGTTGACCCCGCCCCCTGCCCCCCACCACCAAGGGCTGATGTTTTGTTTTACAGTGGGAGAGTATGTATACATTTTTATTAAATACCAGTCCAGCTTTAAAGCCCCATGTTTGGATGGAGAACATCATTTGCCAATTTTCAGGCTCTTGGAGGCTCTGACAAGCCACCACCCCACCTTTGTTAAATACATAAGAGTGATGATGATTTACAGTCACTGTGCGGCAAACATTCTGAGGAAGTGACATGTACTTTTATAAGGTGTCTTTATTCTGGCAATTTCCTGTGTTGGAATCTCTAAATTTGGAATCCTCTTGCATTGTTGTATACGTGCATTGTTAATCAACAGAGTTTTATTGGGCACCTACTAGGACGTCAGCTCTGGTTACTCAGGCAAAGATGAATAAAGTAAGTGTTTGAGGAGTTTATAAAACAGGAGGGAGGCCCGTCTTGTGTACCTGGCCCCTCCCTTACTTATAGCAGATAGTCTTGCTCCTGTTGCCTTGACTTTACTGGTTGGATGCCTACTTCCTCTGTGAGATGACCAAGGACAACGTCTGTGCCGTTCTCTTCCCCGACCCCAGTTTCTAACACAGTGCCAGGCATAGAGCTTACGCTTAGGAGGAACTGGCTGAATGGAGGGGGAAAGCTGCAGGGCTCAGCACCACATACAGTGTGCACGCTGTTTCAGATGAAGTCAGGCCCAGCAGCTGGGGACTGGCCACTATGCTATCAGACACAGCCCTCACCTTCCCCCATTGTTCTACGTCCCAACCTGCTCCATAAGCCGCAGGGTCATGGCTCTTTCCAGAATGCTCTGAGGGAGGAAACCCATTCTTGTGTAATCTTCTGCTCCCAAAATTAGCTATATTCAATCCACACTTTTTTTTTTTTTTTTTTTTTTTTTGTGACGGAAAAAAGTCTTTATTGATAAATAGGTTACAATGAAATAAATAGAGTGACAATTTTGGGGGGAATAAAAACTCGGGTAGGATTTCCGTGTCTCCACCCCAGCTCTGCTCTAGCTTTCAGCCTCTGCCTTCCTACTGGCCAGTCTAGATGATGAGGCCTTGGTGGGCATGCCCGGCCTCCTCGGGCCCTTGGGGGCCTCTATCTTCCTGGCCAGGGGTTCAGGTACTGTCTTAGACCCACCAACCCTGGGACGAGCAGAGGCCTTGGCTTTGGACCCCTCCTTGGCCACATGGGCAATGACCTCTTTAGGGATGTGGTTTTCCTTCTTTATGGCTGGAGAAGCAACACCATTCTTGCCCTTAGGGACCGTGGATTTTACACTCTGACTCCCAGCTTTTGTCTTCCTGGGGGCCTCACCACATTGGTTCTTCCTTCTGCCTTGGACCTTTGACTTCTCACTGAGCCCAGTGGCACTTGGAGGAGCCCATGGGGCCTTGTCTGGCTGTTGAGAGGCCTTCCTGGCCTCACTCACTCTTGCCTCTTGGTCTTTGGTCTGGCCACCTTTCTTCTGTCACCCACAAGAAATTGGGCAGAAGTGCTTATCACTCAGAACTATTTCTCAGACTGAGGGACACATCCAAATAGCATTGTCAGCGCTGACAGCTCACTCTTGACGGAACCACCTCTGCCACACGCTTCCAGGCACTCACAGTGCCTGACCAAGTTTAGTCCCTGTCTGGGAGGGCTGACCGAAGGCCTGGGAATTCCTACTGTGTGCAGGACACCACACTAAGTGACCCGTCTCAAGTATTCCACGCTATCACCGCAAGCCTGTGAGAGAGCTGCTCCACGCTCTCATTCTCATTCTGCAGATGAGAAAACATCTCAGAAAATCTAACCAGTAGGTTAACAATAGCTGACAGCCACTAAGGAGCCTGAGAGGCCTAGCCTGATGCTGAGCCCTCTACCTACATTACCTCAGTCAGGGCCAGATGACGATGAGCCAAGAGTGCCACCTAGTGGGCGAAACTGAAGGAGACGCTCACGGTCCAGGTCCTGTAAGTTGAGCGTTGACCTCCTTCAGTTCTACACTCAGGCAGCATCTCTTTCGTTATCTTTAGTCTCTTACCTTCCACGGAAATTAATCTGGCAAGGTTAAGATTATTTTTCTCAGTTATTGATGAAGAATTGAGCTAAGAGGTGACTTAGCTTACCCGAAGGGCACAAAAAATGCAGAACCTGAAGATGCCCCCCCCCCACCCCGTTCTGTGTTTCCCTTAGACCACACAATCTAAGAGCATACTGCTGGTACATGATGGAACTAAGGACCACTTCAGGGCCCCTTCTGCTTCATGCTGCCTCGCTGCCACAGCACTAGTGCCAGATAAAGGGGGTACTGTCTGGCCCAAGCCCCTGAGAAACCCAGAATGCCCAAAGTGAAGCTCTCTCCTTCCATGAGATGACCCCGGCTCACCCTCAGTGAGCCAGCTCTGGTCTTCAGGCTGGTTTCTCAAGCAGATGGTAGAGGCATCGAGAAGTGTCAGAGTTCGCTTCTGGGGCCAGATAGGCATGGAGAAGACAGCTTCTAGGCAGAAGCTGTCTCTGCCTCACCTGCAGACAGTGTTTGGTTTCTGAGCCACACAGCCTCACTTCAGGGCCCCACACCTCCGTGATGTGCTGGATGGTTTTAGACAAATTACAAAACGTCTGCACTTCAGTGTTCTCATTTAGAAGATGGGGGTAAAAATGGTACCTACTTCGTAGATTTGCTAAGATTACATAAGTTAATTCATATGGCAATGTTTCTTCGAGTGCTATAATTACATTGTGTTTGCTATAATTATTTAGCTAATAGACATATCTGACCTGCAAATGTGAGAAAATTATCATTAATTAAATGGTGAGATAATTATTATTATTTACAAATCAAAAGAATTCATGTAATAATATGGATTTCCAGCTTGTCATGAAAAATCAGCAAATGTTCATTGCTGAGAATGCCATGTTGATATGTCCAATGGCTGGCAGCTGACTACTGCTGGGAGAACCTCACCTCCCAGACTGCGTAGATCCCTCCGGGGCCTCCTTACTCATCCACGCCACCCACCTGGCCTTGCATGGGCCATTGAGTCTGCACCTTCTGATTTAGTGTGTGCTTACTGTGCACCTAGTATAGAAAACGGCAAGATCTAGTTCCTACTTTGAAGTGAAACAACAGAAGAAAAGTAGATAAGGGTATGAATCTAGAGAACGTGACCCAGGCCATGGAGGAAAAGTGGGGTGCCCCAGACTGAAGCTTGGACAGAGTTCCTCTGTCTGGTAGATCTTCTGATAATGGAAGCTTTAGGTTTCTAGCCAAGAAAATGTTGCCCGCTTAAAGGGAATGGTCCACCCTCTGGCACACCCTCACCTGTTATAAGTTACAGAACCTAAAACCATCCAGAGTACTCAGACACACTTGGTCACCTCTGAGGACAGATCATGGAGGGCACGCCAGAGCATCTGGCGCAGGGCCTCACTTGTCAAGCTGAATGAAATGCAAGCCCTCTTCCCCCAACAGCCACAAGACCCTGCCAGTCTGGCTCCTGCCTACCTTCCAACCATATTTCCTAACAGCTTCCACTTTGCCCGCCGTGCATCAGCCAAACTGACCTTCTCTCCAGCTCAACTGCTACTCCTTATTGCTGGCTCCTCTCCCCCCTACCTTATTCATGGCTGGTCCCCTCTTAGTTAGAATGTCCATTCCTCAAACTGTCCCTGAACTTTCATCCCCACTTCCTGTGACATCACTTTAATTCATTTCCTTTGAGGTTCTTAACACTACCAGGAATTATTTCACGTACTGGCCTTCTCCCCTTAGCAGACTGCTGCTCCCAGACAGGGACCTTGACGCCTTGTTCCTTTCTGATCACCCTGTGCCTAGAAGAGTGTGGATACATAGGAGGTGCTTGCTCACTAAACGTGGTAACAGGCTTAGAACAGTTTGCACATTGAAGATGTTCAGTAACTATGTTAATGAATGAATGAACAAATTGAAAATAGTTTCATTTGAGAGACTCCACACAAGTACCCGGCCACTTAATGTAAAGAAATGTTTTCCCACAAGAAAAGGAAAAATATGGATGAGGGGAGCATGGAAGGGTGTTTTTTGCCTATAAGTTTGTTTGTTTGTTTGTTTGTTTCCAAGAGAGAACAAAGTCTTCCTGGATAAAATGGCATGTTATCTGGAGAGAAGACAGCAAATCAAAGCTTGGTAGGATCCATCTTATTCAAGTAGCCTTAAGTCTGCCCCAAAGATACCTGTCATCCTGTCATATATAAATATACCTATATCTAATCTTTAAAGAAGGCCTTCTAAATTTCATGCGTCCAAAGAGCATTTCTTTTGCCTCATGGTAATGAAAACAAAGTAGAAATTAAGACATTAAGCAACTTTGCACATTTCTCTGCCATTCTTAAATATATTCAATACAATTTTTAAAAAGATTTTATTTATTTATTTGACAGATCTTAAGTAGGCAGAGAGGCAGGCAGAGAGAGTGGGGCGGGGGGCGGGGGGGGGAAGCAGACTCCCCGCTGAGCAGAGAGCCTGATTTGGGGCTCGATCCCAGGACCTGAGATCATGACCTGAGCCGAAGGCAGAGGCTTAACCCACTGAGCCACTCAGGTGCCCCAATATTCAATACAATTTCATGCCATCAGCTGTTACATTGCTCTGCTCAATTGATTTATATTCCACTTTAGCAAGCTCCACATTCTATTTTCTATGCAGGTGAGACCTTTCTCTTTGATTAATAGTTGACAACATGTGGCATTTGTGGCCAGTTCTGGTAATTCAGGCAAGTCATTCTTGCCCAGGAATACAGATTCCCTCTGACAATACTGTTTCTATCAAACAATTGGATGTTATCTTAATGCCGTTCTGTCCCACTTCGTTCCTTTTTTAGGAGTGTCAAAGCCTGCTACAATGAGGAACAATCTTGAACATTCTGTACACACACACACACACACACACACACACACTCACATACACCTGTGCCAAAGACCACTGGTGAAGAACTCTTGCTGTAAAATATCTTTGCCCTTCAGACCGTGGTTGGGTAAGGATTTCTCCTGACCAGGGACACAGTCTTTCTCCCAGCTCTTTTTCTCTGTCTTAAGTCTGGTTTTCCTCATTTTCTGATTTGTATGCAAGGGATCTACTAAGAAAGTACACTTTCTTAGTAAGGAAGAAGGAAGAAGTAGGAAGAAGGAGGAGTGAGATCTGGAAAAGGAGGTTCCTGAGGAGGGCTCCGGAATATAAGTGACCCCAGGGAGTTGGTTGGTGCGGCATAAATACACTTCCAGTCTCCACTCTAAAAGGTAAAGTGGCCCTAGCCTGAGACAGGCTTCAGGCTGGCGGAAACTTTAAAAAAAAAAAAAAAAGAAAAAAAAAAAGGAAGGGGTGGGGAGGGGAGTATCCCTTACACTCATTCTGTTCTCTTTTCCTTTCCTTTTCTTTCTTTCTTTTTTTTCTTTTTAATTTCCAGGAGCAGAGAGGTTAATGCTAATGGTCCTGCTGAATTTGTATTACTTTTCATTTTTACCCATAAAGACAACTGTGTCAGTGACAACTGCCATGATCCTTATTTTATTGATATAGAATCCGAGCCTCAGAGAATCAAAATGACATATTTTAACAAAGGCCGTACCCAAGTAGGGGGCAATGCTGGCTCCACAGTCAGCTCGCAGTCCACTGTCCAATGCAGTGTCTGAGCTGTGCTGAGCCCAGCAGTCCTGCTATTTGGATGTTGCCAGTGAGGAAGCCATTCCAGCCACTGAGGCATATGTGACATTTATGGGCACAATATGCACAGTGCAGTGCACGCCCGTTTATAATCTTTTTAATGATGTCATACACCTGCATGCAGCTCCTGGGACACTTCTTGCCCTGGCCCAAGCAGTAGATCCTGTGTTCTGACAGCTTCACTTTAATACATGTAATAAAATTAAATGGCATCATATAAAATTAAAGCCATAATTAAAAATTGATTAGCATATACTGTCTGCTGGCCTCAGTATCTACTGTAGTATCTTAAACACTAGTTATATAGCTTTATTGATTGGAAAAAAGATAAAGTACAAAATAAAACCGGGAAGCTAGTAGTCCACGGATGAAAGCAGCAAGACTGTCAAATTGCAAATGCTATAACTAAGTGTCAGATCTGACGTTTTAGAAGTATGTTTTGGCAAGAGGAAGTCAGGGCAGGAGATACTGACCTGGACAATAAACATGCCTCTGGGAGTCCTTTGCAGAAGAACAAACGTTTGCTTTAGATATGGGATGTTGGTGGAGTTTTAACCACTTGGGGAGGTTGCAATTTCACCAAAGTCCAATATCAAACAACAAAAAACTAAGTTTTTCAGCATAATGAAATGGGAAGAAATCAATATTCAGAACTTACCTGGTCTTTTTTTGAATGTTTTTTTGTTGTTGTTTTTTTGCTAACATGGCATTCATTGTAAAGGGGAAGCACATTTTGTTTCAGGCAAATGAAAAGGACACCACATTATTTCCAGAGAGCTCATTTCTTTTTTATGTTTGTAAACTTTCTTTAAGGTTGGGTTTTAATGTTCGGATCATTTTTTCTTTGATAATAAACAATTATGTCTGTTTTTCAGTTTGCCATCATCAATTCTACTAAGGTAGAAATAAGAGGAAATGTTTTGTGTCTGCCTCCCCCATGCCAAAAAAATTATTAAATCAGGTTTATACAAATAAGGTGCTGAAAATTCTAGAAGAGGTTAGACCCTGGAACTCCTGAAGGCAGCTGAGCTCAGACCCGATGTGGAAACTAGGAAACAGAAATGTAGAAACAAACTAGACCTCAGTCCAACAAGTTGGAGTCATTGGATTGCTCCGATAAATGCCATTTACTGACAGCTGTCTGTGCCAGCTGTGGTGCTAAGCACTACATGTGAATGATTGTGTGACCGGTACTGACATTATCCCATGAAATGTATGATGAGATAGTGCCTCAGAGCATGGGTAATTTTCTCACGGTTCATAAGCCCAAAATGGGTATGCAAATCTGGATGGCCTGGTTCTGCCTCTAGAATGTTGTTTATTCTTTTCCTCCTACTCCCTCTCCCCCTCCCTCTCCCTTTCCCCTGCCTCTTCTTCTCCTTCTTCAATTCAGGACCCCCCAAAACTGATATTTGCAGCAACTCTGAGGTTGTTAGAGAAAGCATAAGAATGTTCATCCAGCTACAGCCTTTAAATTCAGCAACTTTGATGCTGCTTTACTACAGACAAAACACTAGAGGGAGTTTCTGTTTGGGCTTCAGAGTTTACAAAGTACTTTTATATCATTCCCTAGTTCGCAACTCTGTGTTTGATAACTCGGAGAAGGAAGGCTCAGAGAAGCATCCAAACGCATGGTTCACATTTGGTGTTTCCCAAAGTAGATCACAAAACCAAGGCGCAACAGGGACTCTACGCTTTAAACCTGAATTATGGTTCATGTTTGATTGTATGTATGGAAAACTCAGGTATAGATGACATAAATCTGAGAATTTGTCTCCGTTCTCAAGGAGATATGATCTAGCTAGAGGAGGAAATCCTACCTTTGTTCTCATCCACCCATGCTCGTATTTCCTTATTATGCGCCAGGCATGGTACAAAGCTCCCCTGGGAAGGCAGCAGTGAGGAAAGCCACACAGTTCCTGCCCCACACAGCTAATGATCTGGTAAAGAAGTTTGAGATACAAGTTAGTTCATGTGTGACAAGCATCATAAACAAATCACCAGATATTGTTTGTTCAAAGGCAAATGAGTATTTTTCTAAACGGGCAAAGAAAAAAATTAAAGGGCTTTCTTGCTGAAAAGAGTTCCAGTGCACACACAAAGACAAGATACTGCAGGATGAAAAAGCCCATGGTGTTCTTCTTCATAACTAATACAATCCCCCAAACCCATAGGCTGACTTTGCTTGCATTCCAGCAATTAGAAATTAGGCATTGCCTTTACTGCAGGCATTAAAGTGCACTGAGCCTCAACTCTTGTCATGTGTGGAGGGACTGTCATCTCTGAGACCACAAACATGTAGGGGCCACATCGGTTAAAATAACTCAAATGTATTGTCTTACTTATGAAGGTCAGATGTCCAAAATCAGTGTTGGTCTAATGTCACTGTGTCAGCAGGGCTGGCTCCTTCTGGAGGCTCTAGAGAAGAAGTCCTCTGCCTCTTTGGCCAGATTCTCAAGGACACCCTCATTTCCTGCCTTGTGGCGCCTTCCTCCATCTTCACAGGCAGCAGCCAGCATAACACTGTTAAATCCCCTTCATTGACTCTGATACTCCTGACTCCCTCTTCTAAGAACCCTTGAGGTTGAATTGTGCTCACCCAAAATAATTCAGGATCATTTCCCCTCTCGAGAGCATTCACTCAGTCACATTTGTTACTCAACTTAATCATGTCTACAAAGTTTCTTTCACCATGTAATGTAGCACATTCATAGTTTCTAGGAATTAGGGCGTGGACATCTTTCAGGGGCCATGATTTAACTTAGTACACCCTCATAGAAGTTGTCTATTAAGCTAATCACCACTGTCCTCCGTCTGGCCCTCATTGCATTCAAAGAAGGTCTTCATTAACCAGAAATGCTATGTGGTAAATATTCTGTGTGTGAGTGTGTGTGTGTGTGTGTGTGTATAATAAATGCTTCGTACCTACTGCCAGCACTCCATTTGTTAGAAAAAGGTAGTCTTGCTCAAAGGTTGCCTTATTCAGTAGATTGTAACAGGGCTCAGACAGAGTAGTCAGACTCTTAGGATTTAGAAGATCAAAGTTTGGGTTCAAATCCTGATGCTCCCAGTAATCAGCAGTTTAACCTCAAATTCCTTCACCTCTCCAAGCCCCAGATCTCTGTAAAACAGAAATAAGAATAGACCCTGATTCAAAGGGCTTAGGGAGGTTTAAAGGAGCTCCTAGCAGCATCTCATATCCGACATTGTGTCTATTTTACCTTCACACAAGTCCTTCCTTCTGGGCACCTAGTGTGAGGCTGGTCTAGACCCTGTGTGCAACAATCCCTTGGTGACTCTTTGGTGCCCTGCAAATCACTACCATACCTGCTCTTCACTTGGGAACAAGACCCTCACTCTGAACCATCCCTGGGAATTGTGAGGATCATGGGTTGCAAGTTATGCCACAAAATCTCTGGTGTGTTGACTTTTCTGGATGATCAGGCTAACTGGTGAGGGCACTCCATGATGGTAGTAATGTTCGTTACTTAGGAAAAATATTCCCGTCTAAGGTATTTTGGATGAAGACACACACAGCACCATGATATGGCAAATGGTGGGATTCTGATTTCTCTGGGAGAAGTAATGATGTTGAGTTGACCAAGAAAGAATCAAAGGTAGATACTGGCCTTTAAAACCAAGTGTCTTATTCTAGGTCCAATAGCTGGACATAGATGGATCTAAGGCCTACTGTCTCTTAGGATTACTTAGAAAAGTGCCCTTTGAAGTTATAGCATCTTAGAAACAGACTCTCAGTCCCCTCAAATATGTGCTACGTTGCTGCCCATTCTCCCCACAACACAACACCATATGCATATTCTGCCTTGAAATTTTTTCAGGTAGAATTCATCAGAAGCTGATACTGTCCATTTCAGTAGGGTTGGCTGAATGGTGTATTGCTCTAAGGCATTTGCCCTGCTTTTAAAACTACCAATACAGGGACACCTGGGTGGCTCAGTCGGTAAAGCATCTGCCTTTGACTCAGGTCATGATCCCAGGGTCTTGAGATCAAGTCCCACATTGACCTCCTTGCTCAGTGGGGAGCCTGCTTCTCTTTCTGCCTGCCACTCCCACTGCTTGTGTTCTCTTGCTCTCTCTCTCTCCCTGACAAATAAATAAATAAAAATCTTAAAGGAAAATCTACCATACATTGAATTTGTAAAAATATGAATGTTCCAGTAAGTCACTAGATGGTTGGTTATGGACAAAGATAATTAAAATCAAATTAAGGAGATGAAGCTTGGGAGTATCATTCAGCCAAGGTTCTAGTGCATGCATGCATGTCTGACCCAAACAGGACCAGTGGGGTCCTTTGAGAGATATTGCCCTTAAGTGTTAGGAAAGAAAAAAAAATCTGCTTCTTCTGAGACTGTGAGCTAACTCCAGGTTTCTTTTCTTTCTTTTCCTTTCCCCAAGTTTCTTTATTCCTACTGTTCTTGGATTTCATATTTCTATCAGACAGGGTACAGGCAGGAAACAAAATGGACCTTAAATGGTTCAAATTTAAAAGATGAAGAGAATGGCCAAATGAAGAGAATTTAATGAAATGATAATTTATAGCACTGTAGGTAAGGCTAAGAGAACTAACAAGAGATGTTGAAGCATCCAGAGACTAGCAACAAACTGTTCCATTTCTAGGGATAAAGGCTTAAGAGAAGAAATGGCATTATTGGAGCCCAAGAAGAGCTTGAAACATTGAAAAAGGACTATCCAATAGAAGTCACAGTCATGGAAATGTCAGTCACTGCCAGAAACATGGATCTAAAGAGAAAGGAAATACCTTAACCGTTCCTCCTACCTTTGCATCACTTGACAGTGTCTTTTATTGTTAAAACCACACAGGGAGCCAGAGGATAGGAAATCCAGGTAATGTAGCCTGCAGTGATGGGCTTATCAGTACAGAACAGGTCGAAGAAGGATGGAAACCTCATCTGAGCTGGGTGGGGGATAGGCTACAGAGGTTATCCAGCAGTGTGCTGACACCTAAACTCCTACTAGTTTGGTAACAGACTTCATATAGTTCTTCATGAGAGTAAGTAACTGGTGTATTCCTAAGGACTTATAAAGCCAGGAACTTGGTCCTAAAGATTGAACTCTTGGTAGAAAGAACAGGTATCCCACTAGAAGTCTGCAAGCCCTCAGTTTCCCTATCTAGTTTGTGGGAGGATTTGAGCAAAAGAGCACTGACATTTGTAACAGTTTTAAGCGAATTTGTGAAAGTTAATTGTTTTGTCAGAAGGAATAAAGGATTCCATGGACAACGACTTAATATAACTTACATAATGGTTTAGAATGTAATTCCTGAAATCAGTTGAGGCAGGACAGAATAAAAAGGAGAATGAGATACTGAGGCAAGAGAGCCAGAGCATGTGTTATTTCCTGAAGTGGTGTGAGAAATTGGCCCCATTTCAGTGCGATTTCCAAGTAAATTCACACATTCCTTCTTCTTGCAGTTGGCACCTTCCAATTCAATAACATTTTTTTTATAGGCGGCAACTCTGTCTTCCATCTTCTGGCAGCCTATGTATACCATTCCTCTTCTTGGCGGTTTCCTCTGCACCTCTTGGCCAAGCAATAAGTTTCCCAGCTTGTCATTTCTGAGCAAGTCCCACCCTTGGACCTCCCTTTGGGCAAAGCCTTTCTGCATAGCCTAGGCTGGAGAGGAAAAGATGGAAAGGCAGGGAGCAGCAATCCCGAGCCTCATTTTGTAGCTGGTCTGCAGGCCCATCAGGCAATATTCATAGGAAGTGACAAGTAGAAATTAGCCTCTATTGATTTTATTTCCATAACATCTGAAAAACAATCCTTACCAAAGACATCTTTCAAACATCTCTCTGGCAGAAAATATAGGGTTCTGTCTCAGGGAAAATATGTTTCTGAATACATATCCAAAACAATTTCTAAGAAAAGCAGAATCAAAAATCAATATTTCCAGTCTTTGCCATTCCCTGCCTTGGTGAAGATATGCAACTTAATTTGCAAGCCTTTTACCCTACAAGGGAAATGGCCTTTGATGCAGACTGGATCAGAACCACTCATTTCATATTTATTATACATTACACAATATCCCAAATGTCAATTCCCACCCACCAATCCCGCAGAGCAGCAACATTTTCAATAATAAATTACTTCTATTTATTTCAATACAGTGGGGGAAGAATTCGAAGCATTAGATTTTTGTTTTTTTGTTTTGTTTTGTTTTGTTTTGGTTTGGGTTTTTGCTCTTGAAGATAATTATAAGTAACTATACTGAGTCCAGGACTGAAACTAGCTTTTCTCAGCTAGGTGGAAAATTTTAAAGGGATTTTAAGGCAAAAAAATAAGGTTCTTGCTAGAGCTTAAAAAATTACAAGCATATAAACATAGACACACACACAAGGCCCTAAATGTTTTCTTAGTATGGAAAATCAGTTGCACTGCTTTTATATGAGAACAACTAAAAATGCTCAGCAAAGAATGTTTGAAATCAAATAGAAGAGAGGAAAAGTGCCTTCATAGTTGAAATTTATTAAGCAGTTAGGGAAAGGGGAGGTCTCTTATTCATACAGTGGAACTTTTCACTTCAATTAACTTAAATGGAGATACATATAATGAAAAATCTGACATGAGACTGACAAACTGAAATAGTCTTGGGAAAGCTCCATCTGCTCCAAAGTGGAGTGGAGGAGGAGAAGACATGCACAGTTACAAAGGTCCAGAGCATACTAGATGAATATTTGATGGAGTCTAAACCAGGGGTACAGGGACAGGAGTTGCAAGGAGAAGCAAGGCTGGGTCGGGTTGCAGCTTTCTCTTCCCAAGATGTCCACACACACACACACACCAAAAAAAAAAAAAAAAAAAAAAAAGGTTATTGGATCCAGTTACTAGGTTGCCTGGCCTTGAAGAGAAATGAGAAGCAGGAAGAAAAAGCCCCTCACAGGGTGCGCATAAGGGCTCCTAAGAACTACATTATTTATTTACTTACATTATCAATCAGGTCATGTTAAGTTTTAGTGGAGTAACAAGTGTCCCTAAATATCAGAGGCTTAATATAATAGAAGTTTATTTCTTGCTAATGTTTTATGTCCAAGTATGGGTTGGAAGGGGACTCTGTTAATGTAGTTGCATGGCGACTTTGGGCAGCCCAGGTCCATCTCGCCTCACTTCCAGGACTGGCAAAGCCAGGAGAGATCACATGGCAAATCAGGCACTGGGTCTTAACACTGCTGCCTGGAAACACCAGAGGAGAGAGAGCTCTCTGTTGAGCTTAGGCAAGTTGCTCAGCAGGAAGGTCCCCAAGCAAAGCCTTGAAGGAAAGAGCGACCGTGCTTGTAAGTAAGACATATGTGTCTTACTTAATGCTATAGGACTCTAGGATGAGTGATATTATTACTATTTTACCCACAAAGAACGTGAGTTTCTGAGAGATCAAGGAATATTCCCAGGTTATACAGCTAGTACAGAGCAGAGATGGGAATTAAAAATGGTGATGTAGGAAGCAAAAGGAACAGCTAAAATGAGATGGTATATTTTATCTCAAGAGAAAATAGGGAAAAAATAAAACAATTACAAGGATAAATGATAGTTAATTGTATGTGTCAGCTTGAGTGGGTCACAGGGTGCCCAGATACTTGGTCATACATTATTGGGGTATTTGTGAGGATGTCTTTGGAGGAGGTTAACATTTGAATTAGTAGACTGAATAAAGCAAATTGTTTTCCTTAATGTGGGTGGACCTCATCCATCAGTAAGAGGAAACCCCTCCTGCCTGATTACATGAGCTGTGACATTGGTCTTTTTCTCGCCATTGGCACAGACTGAGACATTGGCTATTCTTGGGCCTCAAGCCTGCTGGATTTTGGATTGGAAGTTATACCATTGACCCTCCTGTTTCTCAGGCCTTCAGACTCAACCTGGCAGTATACCATCAGTTCTCCAGGTCTCCAACTTGCTGACTGCAGATCTGGGGACTTCTCAGCCTCCATAATCACACAAGCCAATTCCTAATAATGTGTGTGTCCAGATAGATAGACAGATAGATAGATATAATTGATAAATGATAGATGATGAATAGATACAGATATAGATATCTTCATCCAATTGGTTCTGTTTTCCAGTGAGCTCTGTAGGCTTGGTGTGGGAGCAAATTTTCTTCTATTCCCCTGAGGTCCAACCACTGATGCAGGTATAGAGAGAATAAAAACCAAAAAACTCAGAAACATCTCCAAAATATACTTGGCCATAGTTTCTTATTTGTGTAAGAAGGTATGGGCGCCTATGAAATATAAAAAGCTTTCCATCCAAAATGGTTAATGTGTTTTGAAGAATTGTGGTCTTAAAAGGGATAAATTTGCCCTAACCAGTAAAACATAACTACCTGGGATGATTTATTCCTGAAGACTTGAGATTCTGGGACCTATGCATGGGGCCTTTCCAGAGCTACTGGGTAAGTCTGTGACAGTTGGAACTAGGAATCCTAAGTCTCCTAACCCACACCCACTGCCCCATTCAAATTTGATACATAAATGGGTTTGATTTATAGACTGGTTTTTCCTACTGGTTGGTACTGCTTCAAGTCTGGCACAGAGTGTGCAGCTTGATAGGAGGGGTGACTGCTACTCAACCCACTGCAGATCAGTGCATGTCAAGTCTAATTTAAGCGCTCTCTCTCTCTCTCTCTCTCTCTATATATATATATATATATATTCCAGAATAATCTTCTCACATTTTCTCCATTACAGTTTCTTTGAATCTCTTAAAAGAACAAACTGGAATCGGATCTGAACACTACTTCTTCAAAAGTGGAGCCCTCATTGCAAAGGCTGTTAAGAGGTCTGAGGATAAAGTCTTTGTGGCCAAATAAGACTGGGAACTCCTGGGTTCCTCACTCTAACTTCTCAGGACATTTAATGTGCTGCTGTGCTTTACAAATTCTCAAAAGGCACCATGGATATACATACTTTCTTAATTACTGGGACTATGGAATCTTCTAATATGTGGTGTGTTTAGGGAACATATGCTGGAACCAGTCCACCCGATACTCTCCAAGACCCTATGCAAGTGGTATACTCGTCAATCAATCAGTGAATATTGCTGGCTGTCATAGTCCCCTACCAAAGGGAACTATAATTCACAAAGGACTTTAGCCTTCCTAACAGCAGGCAGAAATTTCTGGGGAATAGGAATTTTTACAGAATTCTAGAGGAAGAAGAGGTTGGAGAAATATAGAAGCTAGTAAGAGGTTTTGTGAAGGTAAGGCCAAAGGGCTAACCAAGGTTAAACTTAGCAGCTATGTTCAAAGGATTCTTCAGAAGCAACCAGCTCAGGCTGCAATCTCAAGTATAAATAAGACATATATGTTCCTCCAGAAAGACATTGTTTTGGGACAGACCTCTGATTCTGATATTTCATGGACTATTTCTCTGGGGCCAGACCTTGTTACCTAGAAAATACCTATCCCACAGTTGAGTGGTTGAAATTCAAGAGTAATCAAATGATAATGATTGACTTTTTGCATTAGGGCTTGGGCGGGGGGCAGGAGATTGGGTAATTCAGAAAAACCCATAACAATGCTAGCTATATTATTTTAGCTCTATTGTTTGTAGAACCTAGAGTAAAATGAAAATCCAGGCCCCTTATACAAAAATATACTAAATGTTACTAATAATACATTTTACACTCTGTGTATTCCCCCACATTTAAAAAAAAGAAAAGAGTGCAGTTAAAGGTACTAAAATATACTTTCCCTTTAAAAACAACATGTTATTTATAAAACATAATGGAAGAAGAGTGATACTCTACAATTTAAATTTACAAATCACAGAAAAGAATATTTTTGTGTCATAATTTTGTATAATACAACAAAAAATTATCAGTGTGATATTAAGATTGATCGTAAGATTTTTCTGGCTCACTTTTTTGCAAGTTCATTTATTAAATCATCAGAAACTTTACTTTCAGTGACTTACTATCCAATTGGAATTAATATCACTTACTCTTGGCAAATGCAAGATCACAGACAATTTCTGATAATTCTGATTTCGAAAAAGATTTTTCTGCTAATACTGTTCTTACTAGAGCTGTTTTGCCAGTTGGAATGGCAAAAATTGACAAGGCGAGAAACAATGTTGGAGAGGTTGTGGAGAAAGGGGAACTCTCCCATACTGTTGGTGGGAGTGCAAGCTGTTACATCCACTTTGGAAAACAGTGTAGAGGTTCCTCAAAAAATTAAAAATAGAGCTACCAGATGACCCAGCAATTGCATTACTGGATATTTACCCCAAAGATAGAGATGTAGTGAAAAGAAGGGGCACATAGACCCCAATGTTCATAGCAACAATGTTCACAATAACCAAACTATGGAAGGAGCTGATAGGCCCTTCAACAGATGAATGGAAAAGAGGATTTTGTCCACACATACAATCAAACGTTACTCAGCCATCGGAAATGGATGACTACCCACCATTTGCATTGACATGGGCAGACCTGGAGGAGATTATGTTGCGTGAAATAAGTCAAGCAGAGAAAGACAAATATCATATGGTTTCACTTATATGTAGAACATAAGGAATAGCATGGAGGACATTAGAAGAAGGAAGGGGAAAATGAAGGGGAGGAAGTCAGAGGGGGAGATGATCCATGAGAAACTATAGACTCTGGGAAACAAACAGGGTTTCAGAGGAGAGGTGGGTGTGGGGACCAATTAGCCTGGTGATGGATATTAAGGAGGGCATGTATTACATGGAGCACTGGTGTTATATGCAAACAGTGAATCATGGAGCACTACATCAAGAACTAATGATGCATTGTATGGTGAGTTACATAACACAATAATATTTTTTTTTAGTAAATAAATAGATAAATAAATAAATATTAAATAAATGGAGAACCAAAAAAATTTAACATCATGGATACACTCTCTCTTTCTATATTATTTTTGTCCCCTTGGGGGAGCTGTTGCCTCAGCTGAGAATGCACCTCTCTTGCTTCAAATTCCCCACATACTAATCATATTTTATAGCTGAAACAACTTTGAGATACACTTCCAAAAAATTATTTACTACCTCTGAAAGCTGACGATTCTGAAGAACAACTTTTTTCTGAATGGATTTTTTTATGCAAATCATCTTAGTGTAACTCTGAGTTTAATTATAAATAAATGCATACAATGTTATTTTAATATTTCTTCTGACATCCTTGTAACTTATGGAGATCATACAAGAAACCAAAAGTGACTTCATGATGTGTATAATTCAAAATACCTGTTTATATATTTCATCACTGTCTTCAATTACAAGCAAAATGATTTTTAAATTATCTCTTATTAGGAGATACTTTATATGAAACTTCATATGAAAATAGTGTACTTTTACATTAATGTGAACATATTTAAATTCAAGTTCCATTTCTAAACATGTGGATATGATGAAGTTCTAGAATATAGGTGAGGTTCGGTGGGGTGAGGTCCAGAGCAATGACCAAGGAAGAATTCTTGAGACATCTTTGGTACAAAATGGTTTATTAAAGCACAGGGACATGGGCTCCTGGGTGGCTCAGTGCTTAGACCCCTGGGCAGAAAGAGCTACTGCCCCCAGAGGTTGTGAGGGGTGACAGGTTATGTACCATGGGGGTGGGGGAAGTAAGGAAAAAAGAGGTTTCAATAGAACTTCTATATGCTAAAGAGGACCTACAAGATACCAGATACCAGAGGTCTTGCCATTGCCAAGGTTTTGCTGTCTAGCAAGGTATTAACATTAAGATGGGTGGGAGATCCCTAAAGAATGTCACATATGTACCACCCAGGAGTGGGGGTGAGGGAAGGTTGGAGGGTGTCAGCTTTTGCTTTGTCCTCCACCAGCCTTCTGTTCCCTCATCAGATATCCTCTTTGAAATGTAGCAGTTTTCAAAACTTCAAAGCATTAAAATTTTACCTAGAATTCTTTGAAGAATTTTAACAGACAGTTGATATGCGTTATTCCAATGCCTGTGTGTATGTTTTTATTTTGTAAGTCATTTACTGATAAAACTTACTGCCTGAGCACTAGAAATTCCTGTCCTGGCACTCAGGGAAAATATTTAAAATTTGTGCAGATACTGCTGCAGTGGACTCCAAGGAGGGATGCGCAAACTGACTGGCCCCAGTGCTATCTCTATTCAGGGGGCCCTCCTCTCTCCCAGGACAGCTGTGGCTTCTGTTGCTACCACTGATGCTTCTGTTGCTTCTGTCACCATCATCACACCAATCTAGACCTGAGTCCTGGTCTATACCCCCCCTTGAAAAACAGTGATACCCTAGAGTGCCCCAAGAATGCACATTAGGCAGCCAAGCCAACTATTTGGTGTACGAGCTGACCACTGCCCCTGGTGTCTGCTTGAGCCCACCCATGCCCTGCTGTTGCCTGTCATCTCTCCCCTTCTCACACTGAATTTCACTTACAGAACAGAAGTTTAAAGATAAAAAAAATGTAAACAATTTCAAGATGGCAACAGCAGGTATTATACTAAGGGGTCCTGTGCACCTTCAAAAAGTCAAATGCTCATGAAGCCAGCCTTGCTTCTGAACCACATGGATGCTACACAATGTGGTGGAATGGAACTGATGTTAGCGGGGTAGTATTAGTGTCCCCAAAAGGACTTTTCCAAGTATATATAGCTAAGCAGAGGTGGAGCTTTGAAACATTGACCCACCCTGCATCTCTAAGGCTAAGACTTCCAAGCAGGTGAATAATATGGGATTCTGTAGTTCTGAGATTTGGCTGTGTGCCTCTCACTCAGTTCCTCCAGCTAGCATCAGTTCCCTCCAGGATCAGAAGATATTTGCCAGCAGCTAGGGGAATTCATCCCTGGGAAGACTTCCTACATGCCAAGGGCTTCACATGCCTCATTTCCTTTAGTGCTCACAACAAGCCAAGGAGATGGGTGGTAAAATGCCCATTCGATAAATGAGAAAATGGAGTGTCAGAGGGTCAGAGTTTGCATTCAGGTAATCTGGCTGAAGAGCTGGTGATATGGTCACTTCAGTATATTCCCTGAGCTTCCACAAAATCAGAGCACTAAATCTAAATGCCTTTACTCACAGAAAAGACCCCTTTGGGTCCTCACTTGGGTTCTATTTCATCAGAGTGTATATGGAATTTAAAAGGGGCTTGGACTCTGGAAAACAGTACAGAGGTTCCTCAAAAAGTTGAAAATAGAGCTACCTTACAACCCAGCAATTGCACTATTGGGTATTTAACCCAAAGATACAGATGTAGTGAAGAGAAGGAGCACCTATACCCTAATGTTTATAGCAGTAATGCCCACAATAGCCAAACTATGTAAAAAACCTAGATGTCCACAACAGATGAATGGATAAAGAAGATGTGGTACACACACACACACACACACACACACACACACACACACACAGGAGTACTATGCAGGCATCAAAAATGAAATCTTGGCCATTTGCAACAACATGGATAGAACTAGAGGGTATTATGCTAAATGAAATAAGTCCATCATAGAAAGAAAATTATCATATAATCTTACTGATATGAAGAGTTTGAGAGGCAAGGCAGGGTGTCGTGGGGGAAGGGAGGGAAAAATGACACAAGATGTTGTAAGGGCCTGTTTAGCCAGAGTGATTCCATGTTGGATTAAACAGTGATTTTGTTGTTTATGCAATTAAACTTAAAGTCCCCCACCCCAGGGGACTTACTTAAAAGCAAGCCTGGGAAACCAGTCCCAGGTAACAAAGCCCAAATACAAGGGTGGGTCAGACCAGGTGGAGGTGTCCAGTCCGTGGGGGTGCATACTGTCTCCCTAGCTTCCAAGGAGTATGGGCCCTGCCCTTTGGGTGCCTTTTGGCTGCCAATTCTGACAAAGGTGATAGGCTAGTTCAAATATCTACTATAGGGTAAATTGTAATTCAATTGATTCAATTGGTCACTTATGTGTGACCTAGCATGACTGTGCAACTCTCTCTGTGTGTTACAATCTCATTGGCCACCTGTGCATGGCCAGGCCCAACCACATGACCTTTGCCCTTAAAAGCTAGACTGTAAGGCAGAGAGAGGTCGCCTCTTTGCAAGAGATGGTCCTGACCAGTCAGTTTGATTCTCGATGCTTGGCGTGAAATAAAGCTTTGCTTGACCTTTGCTTTGTATCAGTCTCGTTCCTTTGATCATGGACCCAACAATGTGACTAGGAGAGAGACAAATCATAAGAGACTCTTAATCTTAGGAAACAAACTGAGGGTTGCTGGAGGGGAGGGGTGGCTCAGTGATGGACATTAGGGAGGGAGGGTATGTGCTATGGTGAGTGCTATGAATTTGATTCACAGACCTATACCCCTGAAACAAATAATACAGTATATGGAGGGTTTCTGGTGTTATTTTTTTTTTAAGATTTTATTTATTTATTTGACAGAGACAGATCACAAGTAGGCAGAGAGGCAGGCAGAGAGAGAGAGAGAGGGAAGCAGGATCCCTGCTGAGCAGAGAGCCCGATGCAGGACTCAATCCCAGGACCCTGAGACCATGACCTGAGCTGAAGGCAGCGGCTTAACCCACTGAGCCACCCAGGTGCCCCTATTTGGATTTTTTAAATTAACATATAATATAGTATTAGCCTCAGGGGTACAGGTCTGTGAATTGCCAGGTTTACACACTTCACAGCACTCACCATAGCAAATACCCTCTCCAATGTACATAATCCAACCGTCTTCTCCCTACCCCCCACCCCCGTCAACCCTCAGTTTGTTTTGTGAGATTAAGAGTCTCTTATTGTTTCCCTCCTGATCCCATCTTGTTTCATTTTTTTCTTCCCTACATCCCAAGCCCCCCACTTCTTCATATCAGGGAGATCACATGATAATTATCTTTCTCTGATTGACTTATTTCACTCAGAATAATACCCTCTAGTTCTATCCACGTCATTGCAAATGGCAAGACTTCATTTCTTTCAATGGCTGCATAGTATTCCATTGTATATATATGCAACCTCTTCTTTATCCATTCATCTGTTGGTGGACATCTAGGTTCTTTCAATAGTTTGGCTATTGTGGACACTGTTGCTATAAACATTCAGGTGCACGTGCCCCTTCGGATCACTACATTTGTATTTTTAGGGTAAATACCCAGTGGTGCGATTGCTCAGTAGTAAGGTAGCTCTATTTTCAACTTTCTGAGAAATCTCCAGGCTGCTTTTCAGAGTGCCTGCACCAGCTTGCATTCCTACCAACAGTGTAGGAGGGTCCCCCTTTCTCCACATCCTTGCTGGCATCTGTCGTTTCCTGATGTTAATTTTAGCCATTCTGACTGGTGCAAGGTGGTATCTCATTGTGGTTTTGATTTGTATTTCCCTGATGCTGAATAATGTGGAGCACTTTTTCATGTGTCTGTTGGCCATCTGGATGTCTTCTTTGCAGAAATGTCATTCATGTCTTCTGCCCCTTTCTTGATTGCATTATTTGTTCTTTGGGTGTTGAGTTTGATAAGTTCTTTACAGATTTTGGATACTATCCCTTTATCTGATATGTCATTTGCAAATATCCTCTCCTATTCTGTCAGTTGTCTTTTGGTTTTGTTGACTGCTTCCTTTGCTGTGCAAAAGCTTTTCATCTTGATGAAGTCCCAATAGTTCATTTTTGCGCTTGCTTCCCTTGCCTTTGGTGTGTTTCTAGGAAGAAGTTGCTGCAGCTGAGGTCAAAGAGGTTACTGCCTGTGTTATCCTTAAGGATTTTGATGGATTCCTTTCTCACATTGAGGCCTTTAATCCATTTTGAGTTATTTTTGTGTGTGGTGTAAGGAAATTATCCAGTTTCATTCTTCTGCATGGGGCTGTCCAATTTTCCCAACACTATTTGTTGAAGAGACTGCCTTTTTTCCATTGGACATTCTTTCCTGCTTTGTCAAAGAATAGTTGACCATAGAGTTGAGGGTCTATTTCTGGGCTCTCTATTCTGTTCCATTGATCTATATGTTTTTGTGACAGTACCATACTGTCTTGATGATGACAACTTTCTAATAGAGCTTGAAGTCTGGAATTGTGATGCCACCAACTTTGGCTTTCTTTTTCAATATTCCTCTGGCTATTAGAGGTCTTTTCTGGTTCCATATAAATTTTAGGATTATTTGTTCCATTTCTTTGGAAAAAATTGATGGGATTTTGATAGGGATTGCATTAAATGTGTAGATTGCTTTAGGTAGCATAGACGTTTTCACAATATTTGTTCTTCCAATCCATGAGCATGGGACATTTTTCCATTTCTTTGTGTCTTTCTCTATTTCTTTCATGAGTAGTCTATAGTTTTCTGAGTACAGTTTCTTTCTTTTTCCAACCAACTGCTAGAACTTGTACAGGAATTCAGTTAAGTGTCAGGATATAAAATCAATACACAGAAATCAGTGTTTCGGTGTATTTCTATACACCAACAATAAGAGAGAAGAAAGAGAAATTAAGGAGTCAATCCCATTTATAATTGCACCCCAAACCAGAAGATACCTAGTGTAAGGACCTATTTAGAAACTGTCCCTGCTCCCCTTCCCCCAGGGGATTTACTTGGAGACAAGTCCCCGAAACCAGCTTCAGGTAACAAAGCCCAGATACAAAGGTGGGTTAGGCCAAGTGGAGACATCCAATCAGTGGGAGGATGCATACTGTCTCCCTGGTTACCAAGGAGTATGGGCCCGCCCTTTGGGTGCCAATCCCAATCAAGGTGTAGTAGGCTGGTTCAAATGTCTACCAGGGTAAATTGTAACTCAATTGGTCACCTAGAATCACTATGGAGTTTCCTATGTGTGTTGTAATCTCATTGGTCACCTGTGCATGGCCAGGCCCAACCGCATGGCCTTTGCCCTTTAAAGCTAGTCTGTGAAACAGAGAAGGGTCGCCCTCTCTTGTAAGAGGTAAGAGGTGTGTCCCTGAACGTTCAGTTAGATTCTTGATGCTTGGCGTGAAATAATGCTTTGCTTGACCTTCGCTTTGTATCAGTCTCGCTCCTTTAATCACGGACCCATTAATGGGGCATAACATATGGGGGCTCGTCCAGGATTAAACGACGAGAACTAAGCCAGCATCAGAATTTCTGGGAAAAGCCTCAAGGTAAGATCTCACAGATTTTACTCTGTGGGATCCGCCGATCTCCAGGTGTTCTGTGAGATCAGTTTGTCTGTCTGAGTGGAGCTCCAGGTATAGCCCACCGGGGTGAAGCCAGACGCGACCATGCTCCCCAGGGCTGGAGAGGATGCAGGGATGTCCCTTCCCTCCACTGGTAGATCGTCAGGGGATCTGAGTCCCCATAGACAGCCAGGGGGTTCGAGTCCCCCCAGGTGGTCACCAGGTGTTCGAGTCCCCCTAGGCATCCAGGGGGTTTGAGTCCCCCTGGACAGCCAGAAGATCAAAAAGTCCCCACCAGTGGCAGGTTCTGGGTAAGAACTGCTGGGCCTGCGGTTGTCTTTGTCTTGTCTTTTTGTTGTCTGCTGTGCTGTTTGTTGTGAAGGAATGGGGCAAACAGAGAGTAAGGGGACTCTGACTCTTAATGGCTATAACTGGAGCTAACTGGGGGTAGTCTAACTCAAGACAGAGACTTTAAGGAATATTCCCAAGCAGCTGCCAAAACAACTTTGTTTTGGGGACATTCCTTGCCCTCTCTGGCTGGACGGAGACTGTCTAGCCCCTCCCCCTTGCTGGCGGGAAAGCATGGTGTCTGCTCCTCTCTTGGAGCTGATGAGCCCTAGAACTGGGAACCCTTTTTCTGCCTTCTGGTGGCACTTTGTTCTGTTCTTCACTGTCGGGAAACAAGAAGAGCGCCCCCTGGACCTAACACCCACCACTCCGGATCTTCCCACCCAGGTCTCAGGTAAACATTCGAAGTGGAGTGGGCCCAGGTGGAACATAAATCAGTATTTGAACTAAGTTAAGTTTGTTGGGTTAATTAGGATAAACATGTCTTTTGAGTTAACAGTAGTAAATGTAAAACTTCAGAGTTTTTACTTAAGGTCAAAAAAATCTGTGTTGAACTCTGTTAGCAAAGAGATGACTAGAACTGATGGAAATAAGGGAAGCAACTCTGTATGTAAAAAGTAGGAGATACATAAAAAGGAGAGAAAAATACCAGATGCTTGATCCTGTTTGAATAAGAAAGAAAAACGGGCCCGGGGCCACTGTCTGAGCTAGATCCATTCCTAAAGAATGGAAGGGGAGACCCAGTGGGGGGATATTTGAATCTGAAGAGTGCCTGACTGTGTGAATGTGTCTGTATGGCTCCACCACTTCGGCTATGGAGTCTGAGTGGACTGTACCCTGAGTCTCGCGGGGCGTCATATGGCATAACGGTCATCTACTTCATGGAGTAGCCTTAGCTAAGATGCTCCTAAGTTCCCGCGAGGGACATGAGCAGGACAGCATCTGAAGGATCCCCCTCGTTTTGTCTTTGACATCATTCATGATGGGAGGGAAACCCAGAAAACTCATATCTTAAGACTTCACGCTAAAAAAAAAAAAAAAAAAAAAAAAAAAAAGGAAAGACACTGGTATAGAAAGACTGGTTTTCTCTTTATTTAAAAGGGCAAAGATTTTTTTTTTTTTTCAGTTAATTGAAATGTAAATTTTTTCTCCTTGCCTGCCCAGAGTTGTAAATGAGATCTCTTTGGCTCATAAGGCTTCCTTGATATGCTAAGTTACTGATAAACCTTGGGTTGCATTTGGGTAAATGCTGTAATTATTCTAGAGGTTCTATACATTTACTAGAGTTTAATGTTATGATAAGGGTCATCACTTGATTTTTAACCATATCTATTCTGAGTTTTTGTCATTGTCATTTGTAATTGTTTTCGTTCTCTTGTAAGATGAATTCTGCCTGAAAGGAAATTCATATGGGAAGACTTTGATATGTTAAAATCCTGGGAACTGAAATGGGTAAAGATTTGCAGAAGTAAGGGCTACATTCAGACTAAACCAGAATTAGTAACATGGGACTAGATAAACTGAAAGGTTGTAATGTTGTGTCTCTTACTGTTTTAAACATTACTGGTTCTATAATGTTTGCTCCTTTAGACTAGGGAAACTTTTTCTTAAGTTACCTGTAACTTAAGAGATGTAAAGATGTTCATTTGTAAACGAATCAAGGCATTCAACTTTTCTCTCTATCTGAACCCTCTAAAACCAAAAGGGCTCAATAAGTATTCTTCCTTGGCAATCAGTCATTCGCATAAGTTCAATAAGAATCTGTTCTCCTTGTAACAGGACAGCATTGGACACTGGTTATTTTACCAAGGCTTTGACTGGAATGTCATATTTGAAAAGACTCAGATATGACCAGACAGCTTAAAGAAACTAAGGTTGACTTTGTAAAACCTGGAGCCATAAAGTCCTTTGGAACCGTTGGCCTGATACCTTGCTTACAGAGTTCCCAGCAGCCTCACCAGGTGAGTAAAGAATGTCACTCCCTGGTAGGAGCAGGAACCTTAAGATACTTTGGGTACCTCAGGGAGAGGAATTTGCCAAAGTCGACAGGTATTGCAGGCATGTCTGATGGCAAGTACGTGGCTTGGCTTCTGGCCCAGAGAGGCTACTAAAAGTTCAACCTAGAGATTCCTTATAAGAAGTTCCAGAAAAGCAGATTCTAAAAGATCTATATGATTGCTTACTGTTCTTGCTGAGCTTATGTAAATAATTAGGCCAAGTTTGTTAAAACTGGACTTGTTTTTCAAATGAGTTAGTCCTGATTTGGCTATCTCTGGAAATGAGGGTTATTTTAGAGAGAAAAATTGTTTTAATAACATAGCTTTATGGGTGTTAAATTCTAGATTAGATTGTTATTAAATGTTTGTTTACCTAAAGCTAGACAGCTTAAGGTAAACTTCGGAGAAGTTGCACAATAACTCGTGTAGACGCTCTTGCTTTTGCCAGTCAGTCAGCCCCAAAGATACGGAGGAAACTTCAGAAAATTGAAGGATTTGAAAGGAAGAATCTGACTGAGTTAGTGGGAATAGTAGAAATAGCCACTGAGGACTATGGGTCTTGCTTGCAAGGGACGAGAGCTCTCTTTCAGACTCTGCAGGGAAAAGGGTATCAGGTGTCAGCAATGAAAACACAGCTTTGTAAGAGCCATGCCACTTACTTAGGCTTTGGTCTCCATGAGGGAGTTTCGTGGGACATTGGGCTATTGCAGGCTGTGGATACCGTGGTTTGTGGAGATGGCATGACCTCTCTACGAACTGATTAAGGGAGGACTCACTATGGTAGAGTGGACTAAATTAGACTATAAAGGAGATTAGGCTAAGACTAGAAGAAAGTAAGCTAAATACATCAGGGCACTCATTTGGGGACACACAAGTTTAAAGAGCTTATGGGCAAGCAGTTCTAGGTTTCTAAATTAGGGCATATGGCTCAAGATGTGGTTGATAGAGGTGTTCAATATCAGGCAGTAAATGCCAAAAGAACTAGAATTGGAAGAGGGAAAGGAGAAAGAGGTTGCTATAGCAGAAATGACTGTTCAGTCTGTACTCCAGTCACTACAGGCATTACAGTCTGTCTTAAAAGAGCCCATACAGGGATCCGGACTGCCCACACTAGGACAGAATCAGAGGTGGAGCCACATCCTCGCTAACCCAGGGACTTAGTTTGGATGAGTTGCTGCAAAGTGGGAGGCTTGGAGCCTCGTTGGAAGGGACCCTTTACTGTCATCCTGACCATCCCCATGGCAATAAAAGTAGAAGGCATCAGGGCCTGGATTCACGTGGGTCACATCAAACGAGCCAAGGACGAGAACGCCCCCCAGAGGTGGTGCCACTGCCAATGGACCCTGCCAATCATGGACTAAAACTAAGACTCAAAAAACAATGAGTTCATTAAATTCATTGTTGGACTTGTTGTTAAGATATAGGCAGGAGGTATAAGCAATTGCGAATAAAAAAGGGGGGGGATTAACTTACTGTATCTGATAAAAGGAAGAGGGGGGGCTCTGCATAACCTTAGGAGAGAAATACTGTTTCTGGGTGAATCACACTGGAGTCATTAAAACAGTCTAGTAGCCATTAAAAGAAGGGTATAGAACTGGCTAAAATGTCAAAGATTTGACGAGTCTCCAAAGAAAAGGGGGGAATGTAAGGACCTATTTGGAAACTGTCCCTGCCCCCCTTCCCCCAGGGGATTTACTTGGAGACAAGTCCCCAAAACCAGCTTCAGGTAACAAAGCCCAGATACAAAGGTGGGTTAGGCCAAGTGGAGATATCTGATCAGTGGGAGGATACATACTGTCTCCCTGGTTACCAAGGAGTATGGGCCCACCCTTTGGGCGCCAATCCCAATCAAGGTGTAATAGGCTGGTTTAGATGTCTACTAGGGTAAATCATAACTCAGTTGGTCACCTAGCATCACT
Organism: Mustela nigripes; assembly: GCF_022355385.1. Lineage (NCBI taxonomy): Eukaryota > Metazoa > Chordata > Mammalia > Carnivora > Mustelidae > Mustela > Mustela nigripes. Next base: position 23,403,446 of record NC_081573.1, read on the forward strand.
ATGGAGTTTCCTGTGTGTGTTACAATCTCATTGGCCACCTGTGCGTGGCCAGGCCCGACTGCATGGCCTTTGCCCTTAAAAGCTAGTCTGTGAAACAGAGAAGGGTTGCCCTCTCTTATAAGAGGTGTGTCCCTGAACGTTCAGTTAGATTCTTGATGCTTGGCGCGAAATAAAGCTTTGCTTGACCTTCGCTTTGTATCAGTCTTGCTCCTTTAATCACAGACCCATTATTGGGGCATAACACCTAGAAGTAAACCTAACCAAAGAGGCAAAGAATCTGTACTCTATTCAGTTTCTTAACCCCAATAGGACTGTACTTGGAGATACATAAAGTCATAAGTGTGGGGTCATAATGAGATAGTGTTGGTAGTCTTGTAAGACTAGGAAGAGAGCTCTCTCCTTCCATGTGCCCTCACCGAGGCAAGGACTCAGTCTGCACACCAGGAAGAGAGCTCTTGTCAACCATGCTGGCACCCTGATCTCAGACTTTCAGGCTCCAGAACTCTAAGAAAATAAATTTCTCTTGTTTAACCCAAAAATAAATGAATAAATAATAAATAATAAAATAAATAAAATCAAAAGAGCTTGGTTCTCCAAGCCTGAGATATGTTAAGGGGAGTAAATCAGGAGCATGGAATATGTTTGTGGTCAAGAGGGAGATGCTCCACAATACTTTCATAAGTGACCATGAAACACGGGACAAAGAAATTGTTTCCCCCTAACAAATACAATGCTCCCACATTGCTGCAGGCTGGCTTTTAATGATTCTGCAGAATACAGTTGACTGAATACACTCTTCAATTTTTTTTCCTGTCTTGGATCTATGTTATAATGACAATTAGCTCAGCAAATATCCTATTTACAAATGCAACATAGTTATGTGAGGGGGAAACCCTTGAATGTATTTGGGGGAATAGTCACAGAAGTTGGAAAGTAGGGAGCAATTTGGAGGTCAAAGGTAAAACTGGGCTTTGGGATGAATTTTACAAATAAAATTAGAGTTCAGCTAGGTCTAGCTAGGACCTCCTGAGGCTCACAGTTTTCTGGGGAATCCCAGCAGTTCCTCAAGCACCTAGGATAACATTTGAAGGCCCCATATCTAGTGGGTATCATGCTATCTTCTCTCTTTCTTAGAAGAACAATTGTTGACTGATGACTTTAGGCAAAATGACTCAGGAAGGTTTTTTAAGAATGTGGTCCCCATCATCACTTGGGGAACATATTAAAATATGTATTCCTAAATCCCATCTAAGACTGGCTGATCACATCTGTGGCATATGAAGTTAGTGCATTTGTATTTTTAGTTATCTTCCTAAGGGATTTTTTATACATAAGAATTTAAGAATTATTGCTTTAAGGCAAAAGAACACACGTCTTAGAGAATTCCAGTTTAGGCAACATGGCTGGTCACTGAAAGGAATGTTTTCAGTTGAGGGGGTCTTGAAGTAGGGGGCTCTGTTCGCCTTTCTGACAGACTCACTCTACCAAGAAAAAGTTTGCATGTTTGTTTCTGAAACTAGTTTACCTAGAAAAGAAGCTGGTTTCACATTCTTCTAGCACAATGAAGACAGATTAGATACAAATCCAACTGTAATAAAGGTTATTTTGTATTTAAAACTGTTGTTTTCCCCTCCCCCCACCCACCTACTCATTTGCATATCTTTCGCCAGGAAGAGGACTAACAGCTCTGGGCTTGGAATCTTCTCTCCGGAAAATATCATCCCCATGGGAAGTTTTTCCAGTGGAGTGGTGAAGGACTCTGAAGAAATTTCCCTGTCACCTCTGCTGCTGTCATTCTGTTCTTAGTCTAGAGGTCCAAAGCTCTCCCCCAACAGATGTACTGTCTTTCCAGCCACAGAAATTCCTTTTAGCCTAAATAGATAAACATGCTGAAGTTGTACCTGCCTACTTTGAAAGCATCTAAACGGGCTCAGAGGGTCACAGATGACATCAGTTAGATATTGTCAAGAAAGAGAAAGCAAAACAAAGGTAGAGGTTGGAATGGAGCCAAGAATGAGGTTGATACCAAAGCTTGGGACAGGAAGTTCTATTTGTTGCCTGCCTGTGCTTTGGCAATCAAAGAAAAGGAATCTGGATTAGTTACACAATTTAGCTGAGCTCAATGTCAGATGGGCAATCTTCCATGAAAGCTGTAGAGATTCATGGGGTGTGAGATGAAGAGAGAAAACCAGTCACCTGCCAATGAAGAAAACTCTGAGATTAAAAATTCCTCACTTCTATTTGCCAGGGTAGCTGGGAGGCTCAGAGGGCTTACGTGAGAGTGGGGAGGGGGGGTGGGCAGAGGGCATAGTATTTTGCAAATTATCATGCACATCACAAATGTGAAGAGATACTATCATTTGCCACCTCCTACTGGGTTGGGTTTTGATGTGCTTTCTCTGCAGTATTTGATAAATGTATGACTGAATGATTTGATAGCTGTTTGCACAATGCATTACAGACTTATACATAGTGTATATAAGCTTAGAATTTCTCACAATGTGCTTGAAATTTAGAGAATATTTGTAAATTCCTACTCTCCTATTTTGAAGACCAGCATTCTTTTTTTTTTTTTTAAGATTTTATTTATTTATTTATTTGACAGAGAGAGAGAGAGAGAGAGAAAGAGAGAGAACAGAAGTAGGCAGAGAGGCAGGAAGAGAAAGAGGGGGAAGCAGGCTCCCTGCTGCGTTATTTCTGAGTTTTTGCATCTGAGAGACCACCAAGGAGCCAAGCAGGGATGCAATCACATGAGGGTTTATTTGACAAGCCTAAGCTTGGGCCCAAGTATACCTGGCATAGCAGAGTAGGGACTTGGACCCCGAGGTGACATGCTTAAGCTTGGGCCCAAGTATACCAGATGCAGCAGAGTAGGGACTTGGACCCCAAACCAGATTACAGTCAGAGTTTTTAAAGGCAGAGTAGGGGTGGACTTGGCGGTGAGTGAGGACAAAGGAGTTTATGGATGATGTAAGTCTCCAAGGATTTTTGGAAGCAAGATCTCCAGGACCTTGAGGGGCTAGCTATTATTGGGAGAAAGGTTATTTATTACCAGTAGTAAAAATCTTCTCGTGAGACCCTTTAGGTGTATATCAGTGGGCCATATGCTTTGGAATGATTCTCAACACTATCTTGGAGGTTTAGAGATGAAGTTTCCTAAAGGAATTGTTAAAGTAGACTTACAGGATCCTAGTCGGACCTGTCGGGGTAGGGGGTCGGTCAGGCTAGGATTGTCCTTAGCAAAACCTCAAGGTGAGGGCAGTTGAGTCCTCAGGGAAGAGCCACTCTGCATGTTTCAGTAGGTAAGGAATTTTAATGATTTTCTTCTGCCTATGTTTCCCACATCAGCTGAACTTGAGGTGGGATGGCCTTAATTTTCTCAGCCTCCACAGCTGAACAGAGCATGATGTGGGGCTTGATCCCAGGACCCTGGGATCATGACCTGAGCTGAAGGCAGAGGCTTAACCCACTGGCTTAACCCAGGTGCCCCGACCAGCATTATTTTCTTTAATCACGATTTGCTCTTTTGTGAAATGCAACGGAGTTTGGGTCATGGGGGAAAACTTCTGGGGAAACATCATTTCTTTTCTTTTCTTTTTTTTTTAATTTAAATTCAATTTCGGTAACATATAACAGTAGAATTTGTGATTCATCAGTTGCATGTAACACCCAGTGCTCATTCCATCAAGTGCCCTCCTTAATGTCTATCCCCCAATTACCCCATCTCCACATCCACTTCCCCTCCAGTTATCCTCAGTTCATTACCTACAATTAAGAGTCTTTTATCGCGGTGCCTCGGTGGCTCAGTGGGTTAAAGCCTCTGCCTTTGGCTCAGGTCATGATCCCAGGGTCCTGGGATGGAGCCTCGCATTGGGCTCTCTGCTCAGCAGGGAGCCTGCTTCCTCCTCTCTCTCTGCCTGCCTCTCTGCCTACTTGTGATCTCTGTCTGTCAAATAAATAAATAAAATCTTAAAAAAAAAAAAAAGAGTCTTTTATCATTTGCCTCTCTCTTGGTTTTTAATCTTATTTTATTTTTCCTTCCCTTCCCCTATGTTCACCTGTTTTGTTTCTTCAATTCCACATATGAGTGAAATCATATGATATTTGTTTTCCTTTGACTGATTTTTTCACTTAGAATAATACCCCCTAGTTCCACACCATTTATTTTTAACAGTTGCATAATGTTTCACTTTAGGATTAGATAAAAATCATTTAACCTGGGATCGGGTCAGGAGGCACATATCACAAAGACAAATAAGACCTGATGGGTTGATTAACATTTTTTTAAAATTTCCAGTTTTTTATGTTTTCATGAAATTGTAATCTGAATTCAAAATAAGATCTGTTTTTCTTACCATAAAATTATAGTATTCAAAGATAAAAAGAAACCAGTTTGAAATGCAATAGCCTTTTACCTTGTTACCAGTTTAAGAAAGCTGAAGGAATAGGATAAAAATGAATTCGAGGCTTCTGCAGGAAGAAAGAAGGTTAATGCCATGCCCTGGTGCTGGCCTTTGGGCTCTCAGATTTCCTGAGGCAGTCACTAACTAAATATTTAGTGAGCATCTATCTCACTAAATATTATGTGCCAACAGAAAGATATGGGCTTCTTCCTCATCTCCTGAAGCTCACAGCCTGGCTGTGGGTGGTAGTACAAGAGGAAAGCCAGTGAGACATATCAAATTAAGTGGTTTGGGGAACATTTGAAGGGCTGGAACCTTCCTAGAGGAAGTGCCCTCTGAGCTAAAATAGAAGTGAAATTTGGGACACCTGGATGGCTCAGTGGTTTAAGTCTCTGCCTTCGGCTTGGGTCATGATCTCAGGGTCCTGCGATGGAGTCCCGAATTGGGCTCTCTGCTCAGCAGGGAGCCTGCTTTCCCTTCTCTCTCTGCCTGTCTTTCTGCCTACTTGTGATCTCTCTCTTTCAAATAAATAAAATAAAATCTTTTTTTTTAAAAGATTTAAAAAAAATTTAAAGAAATTTCTGAGAGTCTTCTCAAATATGAGATAATTTACAAGAAGAGACCAGTATTCATATCCACAACTTCTGGATAAAGAATGTATTACTCAAAGAGAGGAAGCATCTTTTCAAGTCAAGTGACTGGTAAATGGCAGAACCAGGGTTCTTTGCAGCTTATGCACTTCCCCCACTCTATCATTTGACTTCTTGATTCGATAAAGTATCCCAAGGATCCTCCTTGGAGGAATGGGGAGTCCACAAACTGAGGACAGGTGCTCCTTTTCCTGTTCACACCTGTGAACCTGAAGTTGTAACTGTTTTAATTTTGGAGATCTATGTGTTTTCTGTTTGTACTTAGAAGCTGGGGAGCAGAGAAAATTGTGCATTCACTGAAGAAATGTGACAACTTGTTTCATATTCATGAGACATTCAACACACCATGTCTTCTCCTTGCCTTCTGCCTAACCCTAGAGCTCTTAGAGTTACATACTTATTTTTGTGTTTAAATGCACAGGCCTAATGGGAGGGGGTGGCTGACTCTGGGAAGTGGAGTAGAACCCAGTTGGAAATTATTGGGAGTGCTTCGTATTTTTAAGAGCGCTTCAATCTCTCAAACTGTACTTCAGAGTTGGCCAAGTGAATCACTTCTATAATCTTAAATTATTCCCTCCACTAGGAGCTGGGCATTCTATTGTTTCCAAATCATAGTGTTTATTAAAGCAGCCAGAAGGACAATGACAACATTATATGTGGGAATTCCTGGAGTGGAAGAGAGCAACACATTCACTCATTCAGTCAGTCATTCATTCATTAACTAGAGTATATTGAGTAACTAATGCACATGACAAGCCCTGTGCAAGCCTGAGAGAGATACAGCCCTCGAGTGTATGCCTGCCTCCTGGAGAAAACACATGTGGCAAGGCTCTTTCTTAACTGTAGCTGCTCTGAAAGACAAAGTAAGCACTGGGATAATCTGGGGGCTAGGAAGCCTTCCTTCCACATCTCATCCACCACTTTTCTCTCTCTCCTGAGAGCCCCTTTAATGTTGAGTTGATCCTCAGGGCTCCAGCTTCATGCCTCTGTTAACAGAGCCCTGAGGGTCAGTACTGAAGAATAGACAGGATATAGTAGGAAGGGAGAGAGTTGTAAAACGTGAGGGGACAAAGTGAGAGTGGAGATATGTGAGAAGATTAGTCTTGTGAGTCAAGAAGGTGAGAAGACCAAGCAGGGTCCTTAGAAACTTGTCACCATCAGCAGGAAATAACCTACCTGTGAGCACCGACAAGGCATTTCAGTGTCATACTAGATTCACAGCAGACCTCTTAGATCTGTGCAGGGGTAGCTGAGATTGTCTGTACATGATAGGGGTTATACATGAAGCCTTTGTTATAGATCCACATCTGAAAGTCTGGTGATTCAACTCAATTTGACAAACCCTACTATTTTCAAAGCTTTTTGCCAAGCATTGGTGATAGAGGATATTTATCAGGATTCCAATGAAAATTCAGATAAGCTTTCTCTTCAGACTTCCATCTTCAAAGTATAGTCAGTCTGCTTTATTATCTTGCTTCCTAGAGGATATGTAAATCTGTATTGACTGATCTCAACTCCTTGTCGTGATATTCAAACATTGAACAAGTAACATAGTTAATGCTATTCATTAATGACCACATCATGATTTCTAATCAAGGTCCAACATGTTGTATAAATCAGCAAATTGAGATTTGTTTGAAGAATAAACAGAGAATAAACCATGAGTTTATTTGCAATTGTACTTGTGACCCTGAAAGACTTTGCTAATTCAACATAAGAAATATATTGTCTTCTCATGAATTTTGTTAGTTTTAGCATGCTAACAGATAGTTTGGACACCCTCTTTAAGATGGTTTCTTGGCATACTACATTTGCTTTACTTATTACCTAGGGTTGTATATAAATCATGATATATGTGTATCTGGTCTTCCTGCCCCACTCAACTAGAAAGAATTTCAATGAAGGAAGAGACTATTTCTATTATGTCATAATTCTATCCCCAGTGATAAAGTTATTTTAGAAATATTTGTGAAATGAATATCACCAGGGAATTTGACTAGAGCTAGTCTAGACTTGATGTGACATGGAAGGTTCTGTCTTATAATTATGAATTTAAAATATCAGTGCAGGAAGGATGAAGCCCTTTCCTGTAGTTTTAGCTCACAGCAGGGCCTCCTACACATACACACACACACACACCTACGCATGTACAAGTGCACACATCCTGCCTCCCAGAACAAGAAAAGCTCTTATTTGGAGCATATTCTTGTGGATATAATTATATTATCTTTTTGTCAAACTCTTTGTTACTAAAATCTTTTTTCATTAAACTCAAATACATGTTCTGTAAATGCCATGATCTGAACATTTATTAAAAAGTTTTAACAAAATTTGCTCTGTTGTAACAGGGATTTTAGAGTCAAGAAGCATATACTTCACCCTCATATACCTTGTATTTATATTTACTTATTATGTGATGGTGGGCTAGCAATTTATTCTCTCTAGGCTTCACTTCCTCATGTGTCAGATGGAGTTGATAATGAATAAACAAAAGCTATCTTGTTGGTAATATTATTTAATACAAGGTAGAATAACAAGGTATTATTTTACTTATATGTCTAACTGGTAGAGTTTTTAAAATTTTAGTTTCTTTTTATTTAAATTCAATTAATTAATATACAGTGTATTATTTCAGAGGTAGAGTTCAGTCTTATATAATACCCAGTGCTCATTATATCATGTGTCCTCCTTAATGTCCATCACCAACTACCCATCTTCCTACCCCCCTCCCCTCCAACAACTCTCAGTTTTTCCTAAGATTAAGAGTCTCTTATGGTTTGTCTCCCAACCAAAATAAGTCAGCCAGAGAAAGACAATACAATATGATCTCACACATATGTAGAATTTAAGAAAGAAAACAGAGACTCTTATGGGAAGGGAGAAAAAATAGACTTTCCTTTTTAAAAAATAAAATTCAGGGTGCCTGGGTGGCTCAGTGGGTTAAGCCTCTGCCTTTGGCTCAGCTCATGATCTCAGGGTCCTGGAATCAAGTCGCACATTGGGCTCTGTGCTCAGCAGGGAGCCTGTTTCCCTCTCTCTCTCTCTGCCTACTTGTGATCTCTTTCTGTCAAATAAATAAACAAAATCTTTTAAAAAAATAAAATAAAATTCAGTTTTGGTCAGAATACAGGGAAATAGATGTATACATATTCCTATGGTAGTGATATAAATTGGTAAAGCTTCCTGAAGGGCAATTTTACAATATGTATAAAAATTTTTAACATGTTTATGACCTTGACCTGGTATGTGCTCTTCTAGGATTTGATACTAAAGAGCTAATCAGGAATGTGACAGACTTTGATGAACAACCTTGTTTTTAAAGTGCTATTCATTATTACATAAAATTGAAATCACTCAATGCCCAACAATAGGGAAGTACTTAAATAAATCAAGCTGTATTTTATATAATAAAATAGCATACAACTCTTAACATGTATTGTTAACAAGGTTGTATATATTTTATAACCACACATACATCAAGACATAAAATACAGAGAAGTAAAAATATAGTTGAATAACAGAGCAATGATCATATTTTTGTAAATGTGTGTACATGTACCTATGTTGAGAAGAAGTCTGAAAAGTATGTGGAGCAATATTTTAATTATGGCTGTTTGGGCAATGAAAGCACACATTATTTGAGTATTCTTCTTTGAGCTTTATATTTGTCAAAATTTCTTTCTGCTTTGAAACCAGAAAAAATATTTTAAACTTATTTTATATGTGTTTATGTATTTGGCAAACAAAAATACTGAAACACAATGATATATATATATATATATATACACATATACATATATTTTTTTAAAGATTTTATTTATTTATTTGACAGACAGAGATCACAAGTCGGCAGAGAGGCAGGCAGACAGAAAGAGGTAGGGAAGCAGGCTCCCCGCTGAGCAGAGAGCCCCATGCGGAGCTCGATTCCAGGACCCTGAGATCATGACCTGAGCCGAAGGCAGAGGCTTAACCCACTGAGCCACCCAGGCACCTCACGATGATATATTTTGTCTTATTCCTTCTGATGACTCTCTCCACCCTTTCAGGGTGGGAGGGTTCCACTTCTGGGCTCTCAATTGTCAGGAAACTGCTCATAAAATAGGCCCCATTGTCCTTCCCCTCATGGCCCTCTAACCAGGAACATTCAGCACATATCATCCAAGCCTGAGACTCAGGGCTCAAAGCAGCCAAGCTGCCAATGACAGAAAAGGCAGGCAACATATTGATTGCTTTAGTCACTTGCGGTGCATTTAGATAACAGATCATAGAATGGGACTGTGGAGAGAGGAAAATCCTGGCCAACACTCTTTCATTTCCCAAGCTATGGATTTTATCATTATTATATTTGTCTTGTGCTACAGCGGGTGAAGATTGTATATGTGATTGATGGCAGCAGATGGGCAGTTTACTTTTTATGATAGTGAATGTGGGAGCAAAAGCAGTCAGAACACTTGGCTAAGCATTTGCTAATATCTTCTATTGACCAAGACACACAGGGAGTTTATCTGAAGTTCACAAACACAGCCTTTTAATAGAATAGGGGCCCAGGCTAGTTGGAAGTTGCACTGCCCAGATACCCAGAAAAGGGGTGCCAGACCCTTGACACTCATCTCATTATCTCATGTATGATCCATGGTCAGTTGGGAAGAGGTGTGATTGCCCCTACTTCATTGAGAGGAGAGGCAGGGAACTCTTCTTTAAGGCCACACAGCTGGTAAATATTGACCTAGGTTTTGAGGGCAACTCTTCTGGTGACTGTTCTTTCTGCTAGACATACTACCTCAGTGTCTGGGATCTGGTTCTCCCAGAAGCGGACCCTGAACCAATAACTGATTAAGGAGATGCTTTAAAAAAAAAAAAAAGAAAGAAAGAAAGAAAAGAAAAAAAGAAAAGGAGAAAGAAACAAAAACACACTAGTAGGGTATGGAGGAAACAGGACAAGACATGAACAGAAGTCAAGCCAAGAATGTGATTTAAGGTGACATTCTAGCCAGATTGACCCTAGGGGAAGCTCTGGAGCATAAATTACACCTCAGAGTTTGTCCTTCAAGTGAAGAAGCTGAGCTTTGTAGTCTCACACTAGTTAAGCATCAGCTATGAACCATCTTGACATGGGGAGGGAGAGCATTTCCCATGGACTGGAAACCCCAGCACACAAATGCAGTCTCCTGAAGAAGGCCCAGAAAAGCACAGAGTAGTGACAGGGATCTGAACGGATGTGGGCAGGACACCATCCGTGTCCAGGGGAAGGGTGAAGCTAAGGAGAGAAAAATTCTGGGTTCGAGGTCAGGGGACTACAGGTTTGAGCTAAGTCTCAGCTGAAAATGATCTCCAGATCAGTTTCTTCAAGCGCTGAATGTGGCAAGGGGATAGCTGGGCTAATGCTCGGGAAGGGCAAATGAGCCACGCTGCTCGGAACTTGACCTGTCAAAGACATGTTCCAGGTATTCCAGTTCCTTTGTGGCTTACCATGAATCTCACTCTTCTATTTACAAAATACCCTTAAACCTGTTGCATTTACCAATTACAAGGAGCTGTAGGACAAATGATCTCTGTTACATATAAGGCAAAGAAACATTTGATTTTTAAAATAAAATTTCATTTCACTTTTATAATAATTTTAGGTTACAGATGAGTTGCAAAGTTGATACATGTTAGTACAAAGTTCCCATATACTGCTCCTCTAGCTTTCCATCATGTTCACATCTTGTATTACCTTGAGCACATTAGGATTAAATAAATGAAATGTTTTATTTGGATTTCTCTAGTTTTTTTCAGTAAAGTTAATTTTCTGTTCCAGGCCCAGTCATGGGAACCACACTGCCTCTAGGAAAAAGTTGATTTTAATACTCTAAGACTTCAGGGGTGCCTGGGTGGTTCAGTGGGTTAGGGCCTCTGCCTTCGGCTCAGGTCATGATCCCAGGGTCCTGGGATCGAGCCCGGCATGGGGCTCTCTGCTCAGCAGGGAGCCTGCTTCCCCCCTCTCTCTGCCTGCTTCTCTGCTTACTTGTGATCTCTAAATAATAATAAATAAATAAAAATCTTTAAAAAAATACTCTAAGACTTCATAGGCTCCATTTGTAATGTAGTTCTCTCAGTCAGAAGTGGGCTCTAAAACCAGTTCACACATTCATTTGTATGTTCCTCCAAGCATTCATGAAACATTACTTATTTGAGACCTACTGGGTGCCGGACATTAAACCAGTTTTGAGACTACACTGAGAGCAAGAGCATTATATATGCATACCCAATAGTGGAGAAGGTGGATACCAACTAAATAAACACATAAATACACGTGAAATTACAAACTGGGACTAGGGCTGGAAAGAAAAATAAAAGGACACTATGAAAACATTTATCTGTGGGCAGACGGGAAGAGACAAGACTCCTGGTTATCTGTCCTATATGACAAGGGACTGGTCATACTTTTCTAAGAGAGGGGAGATGGGAGAAGCACCATATTTACGGAGAGGGGTCTCATGAATTTGGATTGAGATACCCAAGCAGAGATGTCAAGCATGCAGCTGAATAGATGTGTAGTAGCTTACTCGGTAGTAGCACAGTGTATTAGCTTACTTTGCTTATTCTGGTTGAAGTAATTCTTTTCTCTTTGAATTCCTATGACATGCTATATGTATCTATTTTAGAGCACAATATTAAAATAATAATACAAATGATTTACCTTGTTTTAGAACTATTTTTTTCTTCTTGGCTTATCTTCGATTATAGCCCCCAAATTTCATGGAAACTTCTTTACCACACTACCCATCATGATATCTGTATCCAGTAGTACTTAGTAAATGTTTATCAAACAGAATTGGAAGGTATATCAATTGAGAACATCATGGATTTATGATGATATCTATGGAAAGGGTGTGATCTCCTACAGAGGAAACCAGACCAGTGTTTCCCAAACTACATTTCACAGATGCATCTGTGAGATATTGACAAATATTCCACAAAAGGGAGGGTCTCGTGGCCAGCTAAATTTATGAAACTGAGTAAAAGTTAACTTGATGGGGTACCTGGGTGGCTCAATGGGTTAAAGCCTCTGCCTTCAGCTCAGGTCATGATCCCAGGGTCCTGAGATCGAGCCCCACATCAGGCTCTCTGCTCAGGGGGATCCTGCTTCTCTCTCTCTGCCTGCTTCTCTGCCTACTTGTGATCTATGTCAAATGGATAAGTAAAATCTTTCTTAAAAAGTTAACTTGACATCTTTACTATAAAATTTCAAAAAGGTTTTAGACTATTAAATGTTTTCAAATGTATTAAATAACTCACTTTTATCTCTCACCCTCCCTTATTTTTGGAGTATCTAGTAGAACTAGTGTACTTGAGAAAATTTTGGAAATGCTACAAATCCAGTTGCTTTCCCCAAAACTCACCCCTAGTTTTCCCCAAAACTATAGCTTTCCCCAAAACTCACCCATATTCCTACAGAATAAAATGACATGTGATATATACACAACCCTAAGAAAACATCAGGAACAGCACTTTGGCAGTGATACCCTACTTCACTAGGGATATGACTGACCTTTGAACCCTTGCCTGCCCTGTATTGGCCCTGACATAGATACTCCAAGCAACAACAGATAGGGTTACAGCTCTGGCATTCTTTGCAGTACTGCCTGGACTTAGAACACAGGCAGTTCAGGGTAAAACAAGGCAGCATCAGAAGACATCAGGAAAATAGAGAAGATTTAAGCATGTGGGGTTCATTTGCCCAGTATTTAGAAGCTTCCTTTCTCCAAAATAGTGTCTCTCTGATTAATATCAGAGGATTACATGTTGCCTATATTTGAGTTGGGGAAACGGGTTACTGAGAGATCTAATATGTACCATGGGCCTGTCAACTTCTTTGCTTATAGCTAGGAACATTGAGAAGGTACTGAATTCTTATGAGCACTGTGGCCAGTGAAGAATATTATTAACTTGTATGTATCATTCTGACCTACTTTCATATTTTATAATTTTTTTAAAAATTTATATTATCAGATTTGCTTTGTACTTCATCTTCACAGGAGGTAAGAATACATATGGTGTACAAACGACAAATACCTGTTTTAGAGCTTTATATATCATCATTTGTCTTTTTGTTCTGACGGATTATGTATATTTTAAAGCTATGGATACTTAATAAAAGTTTTAATAAATAACCGTGAACACCACCCCCCCAAAAAAAAAAAAAAAGACATCAGGTGACACAAAGGTTAAGAGATGATGGGTATGAACCTGAGTAGTCAAGGCATGCATGGGGGAGGACAGGAGGTTGAGCTTAAGCTCAACTTGTTGGCCTATGTGTTTGAGGCAGGGGAAGGGACTGTTTAAGTCTAAAAGCCCATGAGGGGAAGAAACCAGATGGGCCAGAGCATGGCATGATAAGAGCCAGGTGGTGGTAAAAGCTGAGACTCTGAGAGAAGACCCAGCCCTTCTACAGCTGCTGAGGGCCTGGGTGTGGAATCTACAGCATGAGGGAGAGTGCATGGACAGAGAAGACAGGGACAGAGTCTAGAAAAGCATAGCTTGGGAGTACCTCTTGTCAAGATGTGCAGAAAAATATGCCGGCCTCCAGCTGAGACACTGTGGCTTCTCAAGGAGTGGTAGCATTTTCCAGAATGCGTTCTCAAGTCTATGGCAGGTGTGGTCAACAGTGCTCTCCTTGAGCAATGACATATGGAGAAAAAACTTCTCTCAGAATTCTCCTCACAGCAGCCAGAGGTGTTCAGCCTGCAACATCTTACAACCCCTAATACTAAGCAAAGATACCTCTCACCCACACACTGCCAGGTGCTCATGTTTTAGATCTGCCTTTCCCAGTCAGAAGCCTCAGCTGAGAATTCTAGGTCAAAATCCAGACCTAGGCTTGTGTCCATGATGTATCAACTAGAAAGCAAACTCCACTATCATATATGTGCTTATATCAAAGTCAAAGATGGAAAACTAGACAATTTTATCCAACCCACCTGTGGGAGCAAAAAATAAGAGAATAAAGGGAACCCAAGCAAAAAGAAACTGACACTTTAAAGGAGATGCCATCGACTGTAATCAGATAAAGATGGGGCCAAGAATCCCCCAAAGAACTGAGAGTGTTTGCTGTTGAATAGAAAAGATTCAGGATGGCAAGAACACTGGCTCATACATAGCCAAAATGCTACCTGCTGCCACACAGTAGAGGTCTTGTGGTAGCTTTCCGTTGCGTTGACTGAAGTTTTCACACACTCAGCTGAAACTGGCAAAAACAATAAAGACTTCCTTTAGGTTGTAATAAAGACTTCCTTTAGGTTGTGTAACAGAAAATTATAGTGGTAAAGGTCTCAAAGCTTGATCCAGGACCTCAGCAAGGACCATTTTTCCTTCTTTCTCCCCTGCCTCCCATATCGCCAGCGTCATCTGAAGGCTGACCTTTTTGTGTGCAATTGCAAGGTTGCTGCCATGCTCTAAAGGCCAGGGTCTTCCTTGTCTAGAAGTAGAAGGGAGGTCAGTAACCTGACATTCTCAGAAAAGGTAATGAGGTACCTTTACCTGGACCAACCTGGTCATGATTGCCCTCTCCACCCATTGTGCTATGTCTGGGCTTATGGAGAAAGCCAAGTAGTCTAACTGATCAGGGCCCTGCACCAGCACAGGGGGTAGGATAAAACCCTATAAATCATCCTACTAGGAATGGGGAAAAGGGAGTCTCCCAAAGAAATTTGTCACAAAGGAGCAGAAATAAACGCTAAGCATCCTAGCCTCCAGAGACATTAGGGTTTTTTTCTATGTGCAGTTTCTTCAGGAGTCTTTGAGACGCTCCCCTCTATTGGCAATGGGGAAGGGAGGGGAGGCAACTTTTGGATTGTCCCTTTCAGCCTCGTGTCTTTTCCCAGTTCTGCTTCAGCTCCCTTTTGTCATCTGTAGACCAAAATATCCTCAGCGTCCTCCATGCCCCGAAATTTAGGGGCAGGTTTTAAATGTTCCTGTTTCCCCTTCTTCCTTTTCCCCCTTTGATTTATAGTGTAAATAGAATTGTATGCAGATTGATTTCTTCACAAATAGAAGCCGTTGGTTTTCTTTTCTTAAAGGCTGTTTGAGTCCCAGACCTCACTAGGAACAGTTGGTATAATGATGATCAAAGTAGATATAATAGTAGAAATACCAAGGACAAACAACTCAGTGTGATGAACTCTGTTCTGATGATGCTTCTTTGCCCCACTTTGTGTGCTGGTTCAGGGCTAGGACCATGACTACTATCTGACCTGAACTAAGATACTCAACAAAGCCTCCATTCTCTTCATTTCAATACGAACAGAAAGGTGGATGTACCTTGTGTTCAGTGGGAGAGCTCTGGAAAAGATAATGAATGTGCGTGTGCATGGCATCTTTTATAGCCAGGAAGATCCCCTGGAAAGGAAGTTCAGTCTTAGAGCTCTTAGTTGTCATGTAAAATGTGGGTAGCTTTTTCTCCACCTTCCAGTCTCCTCTAGGTATGCTCTCTGTTCCAGGCATCTCTAAGCAGAACTAGTCAGACCAAGGCTCTCACTGGAATATAGTACCAGAGAGATTTGGAATTAATACCAACTAAAATTGCAGTTGAAAATGCCTTTCTGTGCTTGGTATGCATAGCCCAGATGCCCCGTCAAGGGTAGGCTTGCTCCTAGATATCAGGAGTGTGGTCAACAAGTGGTCTCCAGATGCTGGCCCTGTCAAGTCATGTCCCTTTTAGAACTGTCCACCTCCAGTGATTTAGCTGGGCAAGCATAAATGGGTTTGGCAATTTCAACCTGAAATCTGAGGGTTCTGGTGCCTCCTGACCGACTGGCTAAAATTCTCTGGCATGAGCTGCAGTTTGAGGACATCCTCTGCCCAGTCCTTCTTCCTCCTCTACCCTTCAGTGGTTGCCCTCCAGTATAAATCTTCACTCCAAAAGCTTCCATCGCAACATATGCTTTGGAGAGCCCTGAGACACCTCTCAATAACAAAGCTCTACGGAGAGTTGAGGTGGCTTCAGGGACAGTACTAAAGGAAGGGATGAGGAGTTTGGAGGAGACTGGTGTCTGCTCTGATAGAGCTGAATTGCAGTTTCCCTGAGATCCACACTGGTTGACCAAGTTACAGGGTGGGCCAAGATACTTTAATGATTTACGTGTCTTCAGGGACCAGGCAGTTAGAATTGTGTACCGTGGGCAAGGTGTGAGACATCAGGGACAGGTGGGAAGTGTAACAAACTGGACCTTTTATGTCTTGTCCAAAGGCATTGAAAAGATTTAACACACACACATACACACACCACCACCACCACCACCACACCACACCACACACAACAAAACATTTTTATCCTGCCAAATTAAAAAAATATATGTATATCTATAGTCCCAAATTGTTTCTGTGCTGCTGGTTTGTGAGAGCTAAATAAAGGACAGGCTTTAGGCTCTTTGCTTCAATTTCCCAGTCTGTCAGCAGAACTCACCTTATAAATTTGTTTTTACAGTTGATAAAGTTAATCCCCATAAATAATTCAGTATAGTGCCTGGTACAGAGGCACATTTGGTAATTCCAGCAATTATTATAATCATTATACTAGTTTTGCAAAAACAAACATAAAAAAATCACACCAACCTTAAAGTCAATGCTACCTAGCTCCTGCTTCTGGACCTGCTGGGTCTATAGTTGAGAGCCATGAGCCACTATTTTAACATATGTATTTATATTTGTCCTGAACTAATTGATTTCAAGCTTCCCTTTTTCCATCCTCCCAAAAACATAACTACATTTTAATTTACCAGTGAGAACTGATCACTGCAGAGTAAATACTCTATAATGGAAACCCTATTAGTTCACTGCCCTAGTAAGTAGGCATAGAACACTTTTCTGGATAAAGTTCTATATTCTGGAACATTTTCAAAGTAATAATCAGTGATAAATATTTCATGGTCAGTTTAAGCAGTGTTTGAGGTCCAGGTCCCCATGGGAGCCAACAAGGAATATTAAGAGTATGAGAAGCAATTCTTCCAGAGTAATGCGTCCTTCTGTGGCTGCAGAACAACTGAACAGGGCAGTAGGCGCCCAGGGAAGTGTCTACTAAACATGGTTGAAGGCCAGGATCTTCCCAGGATGATTATTTCTTCTTTGTCTATAAAGTGAATGCACCGAGATTCAAGGAGCTGCTGTTATTGCCACATTGAATTGGTTTTATGACAGTCAAAGGTAAATACTGCAGAAGTTCCAAACTTCTACCAGGATTTTTTTTTTTTTTTTTTTTTTTTGCAATTAAAAATTTTAAAATTTGTGGACCTTACCCCTTAACAATAGAAATGGCTCAAGACAATACATTGTCTAGTATGGTTCTGACTCTGTCCTTATTGCATTATTAGATATATTAGATATCCACTTGGAATTTCTCAATTAGGAATACACCTCTGCTTTCCCCCAATCTTATCAAGTGCCCCTCTCTTGCCAGTACTTCCTACTCCATACACTCGAGCTTGATAGTATAGCCAACATTTTTCTCACAGCCACATGATATCCCAAAGAAAGCAAGGAGAATGCCTGGGAATCATTAACTTGGGCATTGTTTTCCTTAAGGAGGATATACATACTAGAGTGGAATAGTGAACAACATCTTGGCCAGAAAGCCTGCCGTGCCTCTGCCTCACAATCTCTTTGTGAACCTGAGCCCTCCCTGATACACAGATTCCCACAAGCACAGTCAGGTGTCCTGTTAGCATTCATGTTAGTCTTGTCCTCAGGCCCACCAGAGAGCATAGTAGATAGAAGCCCTGCTCTATGGACCCTGAACCAAACCTCTGTCCCTCCCTGAATTCAAATGTGTAAAATGCCACTCACATTTTATTGGATAATTTTTGTATCATGGGACATTTCCTCTCTTTTCTCTGACCTCACAGTTTGAAATTCAGCTAAGATACATACCAGCTTTAAAAGGTTCAGATGTTATTGTGCATAAAAATTTTTAGAACTAAAGCCTCCATCTTTTCTGATGACTGCTCAAACCTTTGCAAGATAATTAGACTGCTGTAGGAGCAGATGGGCTGCCCTCTATATTAAGAGTGCCCCTTTGTCCCCACCCTAGATATTTTCTCCACATTAATGATTTCAGTAGCCCAAGATGAGCGGAGCAACTTCAAATCACACTAATTTTAGCCACCCTTTGTGAGTGGAGGTGAAGCCATGTGGATGAGCTTTGGAGTCCTGGGGTCCCCCAGGTGGGCACTTCCAACTTAGTCCTCCATTTCCTCCAACTCCTCTTATCGTACTTGGTTTCTCAAAATTTCTCAAGAGTCAGTCTGGATATTTCTACCCTTGGAGACTAAGAAAGAATTCACCAACTTTTGGGTGCATGCATGTTTGCATGTGCACATGCTTCCTCCCATAGGGCAGGCCGATGGCGAGGGTCAGGGGAGGGAAGCGGGGCTGCTGTCAGAAAGACTCTCATGTACTCAGACCTGGAGTGTGTGTTCTGCTGTGGGGTTCCACGGTAACCGTCACAATAGCAGCCAGCGGTGACATCCTCATGGGGCTTCCAGAGAGGCCAAGTGCATAGAGCGCCTTCTTGGAGGTCCTCCGGCCCGAGGGCCACCAGCCTTCCTTAGGCTTCAGCACCCACCCACAGTGTGTGGGGGCGCCTCTTTCTCTCTTCACAAAAGAGGCCTGCGTGCAAACAGCAGCTCGGCTTCATGCTTGTTTCTTGGTGGTGAGGGTCTGGTGCTCTCTCGAGTTTTCCAGGCTACAGTTTGAGAGGGCAATTTTCTCTATGGAGCGACATGAGCAAGGATGCTGTTGGCATTCCACCCTGACCTGTTTCTTAAGGGGAGGCCGAGGGACTTGACCGGGGCGTTCACACACCCTGGAAGCTAGCAAACGGCTTCCCCGTGCACGACACAGGGCGCTGACGCAGGAAAGGCCTGCGCCTCAGCCTGGGCCATCCCTGCTCAGGGAGCGAGCGGGCCGCTTCCTCTGTCCTCCATGATTCTTTTCTTGGTGGACCTTGTTCCGGGGAGGACATGTGTCCCGGAGAATGGTGGTGCTTTGCGTTCAGGCCCCCGTTGGCTCGTTCGGGTTCCAGGCCCCTGGGTGAAATGGCTCTGTCTCCCTGAAACACAATGCCGCCCCACGGGTGCTAACAGCAAGCCCAGGTCTTGGGGGAGAAGTCCGAAGCCCCCATGATGTGTGTATGTGCATCAGCATCTGAGAGAGGGATTTCGGCTGTGAGGGAAACCGGAGCACACTGGGTGCCTCCGTGAAACCTGTTCGAGGAGCTGAGGCCTTGTCGCCTTGCTCTGTGTTTTTGGTGACAGCACTGCTTCTGGTCTCATGGGACTGAGTGTGGCATGAGGGGCAAACGCGTCGTCCTGCCGTCATCCCAGGGAACTGGCTTTGCGCCTCTACCCTCTGCCTCAGGCTGGCCTCCCTGCTATGGGCGCCTCCAGGGACAGCGGCCAGAAGGAGGGCGTCGCCCTGCTGTCCTCTCTGTGAGACCGGTGTGCAGCACGCTGCATGGCTAACGTTTGCTCCCGTGGGGCTGGCCAACGGCGAGGGCCAGGCGAGGGAAGCGGGGCTGCTGTCAGAACGACTCCCGCGCACTCAGACCTAGAGTGTGTGTTCTGCTGTCAGTCCCCCTATCGCGGTCACGGTAGCAGCAGGAGCCGGCGGCGATGGCCTGGTGTTGGCCTCCAGTCAGACCCAGTGCATGGAGCGCTTTCTCAAACTTCCTCCTGCCCGAGGGCCTCCAGCCTCCTTAGGCTTCCGCACCCACAAGTAGGGGCGCCTCTTTCTCTCCTCACAAAAGAGGCCTGCATGCAAAAGGCAGCTCGGCTTTGGGCTTGATTCTTGCCACTGAGGCTGTGGTGCTCTCTCGAGTTTTCCAGGCTAGGGTTTGAGAGGGCATCCTTCTCTGTGGAGCGACATGTGTGGGGACGTGGTTGGCATTCCATCCTGAACTATTTCTCATGGGGAGGCCAAGGAACTTGACTGGGGGCGTTCACACACACGGGGAGCTTGCCAACGGCTTCCCCGTGTACAACGAAGGGCTTTGACACGGGAGAGGCTTGCCCCTCAGCCCAGGCGTTTCCCACTGAGGTTGTGCGCAGGCTGCTTTCTCTGTCCTCCAGTCTTTTCTTGGCAGACCTTGTTCTGGGGAAGATGTGTGTCCCGGAGAAGGGTGGTGCTTTGCGTTCAGGCCCCAGTTGACTTGCTCTGCTTCCAAGCCCCTGGGTGAAATGGCTCTGTCTCCCTGAAACACGCTGCCACCCCAGTGGTGCTGGCAGCAAACCGGGTCCCAGGGGGAGGAGGCCAAAGCCCCTAGGACGTGTGTACCTGTGCCAGCATCTGAGAGAGGGCTTTTGGCTTTGGGGCAACCCTGAGCAGACTGGATGCCCTCTGTGATGCCCGTCCGAGGAGCTGAGGCCTTGGCACCTTGCTCTGTGTTTCTAGGTGACAGCACTGCTTCTGGTCTCATGGGACTCAGTGTGACGTTGGGGCAAACGCGTTGTCCTTCCGTCATCCCGGGGCACTGGCTTTGTGCCTCTACCCCCCACCTCATGTTGGCCTCCTCGCTCTGGGCACCTCCAGGGATGGTGGCCGGAAGGAGGGTGTCGCTCTGCTGTCCTCTCCATGAGATGGGTGTGCAGCACGCTGCATGGCTAACGTTTTGTTCCCGTGGGGCCGGCCAACGGCGAGGGTCAGGAGGAGAGAAGTGGGGCTGCTGTCAGAAGGACTCCGCGCACTCAGACCTGGAATGTGTGTTCTGCTGTGGGTCCCACGGTCGTTGTCACAGTAGTAGTAGGAGCCGGCGGCAACGCCATCCTGTTGGTCTCCAGTGAGGCCGAGTGCATGGAGCGCCTTCTACCTTCTAGGACGTCCTCCGGCCTAATGGCCGCGAGCCTTCCTTAGGCTTCCTCACCCACATGCAGGGCCAACTCTTTCTCTCTTCGTGAAAGAGGCCTGCGCTCGAAAGGCAGCTCGGCTTCATGCTTGTTGCTTGGCGGTGAGGGTCTGGTGCTCTTGAGTTTTCCAGGCTAGGGTTTGAGAGGGCATCCTTCTCTGCGGAGTGATGTGCCCTTGGATGCTGTTGGCATTCCACCCATACGTTTCTCAGGAGGAGGCTGAGGGACTTGACCGGGGGCGTTCACACACATGGGGAGCTTGCCAACGGCTTCCCCGTGTATCACAGAAGGCGCTGATGCGGGAGAGGCCTGCCCCTCAACCCAGTCACTGCCCGTTCAGGGAGCCGCTTCCTCTGTCCTGCAGGCTTCTCTTCTTGGTGGACCTTGTTCCGCGGAGGACGTCTGTCCCGGAGAACGGTAATGCTTTTCGTTCAGGCCACCGCTGGCTTGCTCAGCTTCCAGACCCCTGGGTGAAATGGCTCTGTCTCCCTGAAACACGCTGCCACCCCAGCGGTGCTGGTGGCAAACCCAGGTTCCGGGGGGGGGGGGGGGAGAAGGCCGAAGCCCCCCGGATCTGTGTATGTGTGCCACGGTGTGAGAGAGGGCTTTCGGCTTTGGGGAAAACCAGAGCTGTCTGGGTGCCTCTGTGAAGCCCGTTCTTGGAGTTGAGGCATTGGCGCCTTACTCTGTGCTTCTAGGTGACACCACTGCCTCTGGCCTCACGGGACTGAGTGTAGCATTCAGGGTAAAAGCATCGTCCTGCCATCACCCCGGGGCACTGGCTTTGGGCTTCTACCCCCTGCTTTGGGCAGGCCTCCCTGCTCAGAGTGCCTCCAGGGACGGTGGCTGGAAGGAGGGCGTCGTCAGAGTGTCCTCACTGCGAGACGGGTGTGCGGCGCGCTGCTTATCGAACGCTTGCTCCCCTGGAGCTGGCCATGGCGATGGTTAGGCGGAGGGAGGCAGGGCTGCTGTCAGAACGACTCCTGCGCACTCAGAACCGGAGTGTGTGTTCTGCTGTGGGTCCCGAGGTCGCGGTCATGGTAGCAGCAGGAGCCAGCGACGACGCCCTCGTGGGGGCCTCCAGTGAGGCTGAGTGCATAGGACGCCTTCTCAGACGTCCTCCGCCCGAGGGTGGGGAGCCTTCCTTAATCTTCCGCTCCCACACAGGGTGGCCACTCTTTCTCTCTTCGCGAAAGAGGCCTGCCGGCGAATGGCAGCTCGGTTTCGGTCTTGTTTCTTGGCAGTGAGGCTCTGGTGTTTTCTTGAGTTTTCCAGGCTAGGGATTGAGAGGGCATCCTTCCCGGTGGAGCGACGTGTGCGGGGACGCTGTTGGCATTCCACCCTGACCTGTGTTTCACCGGGAGGCCAAGGGACGTGTCCGGTGGCGTTCACACTCACTGGGAGCTAGCCAACGGCTTCCCCGTGTACGACGCAGGGCGCTGACGCGGGAGAGGCCTGCCCGCATCCCGGGGGCTTCCTGCTCAGGGAGCCAGCGGGCTGCTTCCTCTCTCCTCCAGGCTTCTCTTCTTGGTGGACCTTGTCCCGAGGAGGTCGTGTGTCCTAGAGAACGGTGGTGCTTTCCGTTCATTCCCCCGCTCTCTCGCTCAGCTTCCAGGCCTCCGGGTGAAATGGCTTTGTCTCCCTGAAACACGCAGCGTTGCTGGCGGTAAGCCCAGGTCCCTGTGGGTGGAGGCGGAAGCCCCCAGGAGTCTTGGACTTGCACCAGCGTCTGCCAGAAGGCTTTGGGGTGTGGCAACATTAAGTGCCATCTAAGGAATAGTTTGAGACCACCCTGCAGGGGAAGTGCCTCTCTGCCCACCTGTTGTTCAGCTTTCAAAGCTCGTTTGTGGCCCAAGGAGACTGGTAATATTCCACTCTGTGCAGCGTCACTCTGGAGAGGCCGCTCCCTTCAATATCGTTCCCTAACCTGTCCTAGGGAATGTCGTGCATTCCAAACTGGGTGTGAGACTGCATAAGCTGAGGCCCACATTCCTTAGGCTGGTAATCTCCTCTACAGGTAACCTGCCCTCCACAAACCTTGTCTCCTCGAGGCAGCCACGTTTTCCGGGGTGTGTAAGGAAGCCTGTCTTTAGAAGGAGCCATGCCCTTCTTTTGGAGCAGTGGTTTTTTGTGTGCGGGGAAGGCAGATTTCCTTTGGACCTCTTGTTCTGAGAAGAGAAGAAAAGTTTCTAAAGTCAGTAGTGGGGGCATCGGGTGTGCCCGCATGAGGAAAGGGTCTGGTGCTTCCTTAAGAGAATGAAAGAACCCTGTGGGGGGACCAGTTCCCACAAAGATTTCCCCCCTGAACCTGGAAGCATTGTCAAAACTTCGGGCCAAAGTGCTCTGTGCCCAACTGTGAGAAACCGCCAGCTGACCTCTGCCTTCGTGAAGCGGCAAGCGTGAACTCAAACGTCTGCGGGGAAGCAGAAGGTAAATCTGGGTCGTGAAGCAAAGGAGGAAGAAACGGCCCGGGACAGGGCGCACCCTACTTCTAACATCCTTGCCGATGACCGCAGCCCGTTTGGGGCATTTACCAAGGCAAGGCAAGGTCCCCTACACTGCGCAGAGCACTCTAGTCCGCTGTGTGTGTGGAAGTGCGAGGCAAGTGCCACATACCGACCACTGACTTGAGCACCCTGCAGAGGCACCATCCTTCACTCCCACCTGTCCTGCCTTTGGCAAAGAGTAGGCCATGGCATAGGCAGGGTGCCACAGACTCAAGTCTGCAAAGCAACCCTGCGGAGAGACCGCCCCTCCCCACGGCTGCCTTCTCATTGCTTAGGCAAGAACCGTTTTTGCAAACTGCGTGCAACAGCCTAAGCCAAGGGCCGTGTATACCCACGGCTGAGAAACAGACACCCCAGAGAACCGGCACTTTGACGAATGTCTTGCTGCCCGAGGAGCGTCCCCACACCCCCCAGTGTGTGAGGAAGCACCTGGATAGAGCCAAGCACGTCCCTCGGGGCAGCTGGGTGGGCATAGAAGGCAGCTGTCCGCAGACAGCTTGTTTCAGAGAGGAGGAGAATGTCTTCTCCAGGGCGTGGGGACAGCACGGGGAGCATGCCAGCTGCTTTCCTAAAAGATAGAAGGAATATTACCGAGACACCAATAGTCAAAGGGAATCCCTTCCATGGGGGTGGGGAGGCTTTCTAAGCAGAGGTCGAATGTGCCACGGCCTCAGCTCTGAGGGACAAGTATTTAGGGTCTAGTGCAACTCTTGGGTGACTTCCGGTTTCCTGAAGAGAGACGCTTGGTCACACCTGTATGGACGCCGGAGGGCAACGGTCGTAAAGTGATGCAGGAAGAAACGGCAAGGGACAGCGGCTGACACCATTTCCAGATGCCCGCAGCCCGTTCAGCAGTTTGGGGAAGCAAGGGAAGTCTCTGTAGTATGCAGAGAGGACCCTCTCCATGGCCTGGGTGCATGCAAGCACAAGCTGAGTGCCCTAGGCCCTGCCACTGAGAGACAACCCTGGGGGAGGAAGCGCCCTTCACCTCCACTCAGTTTGCGTGTCTTAAAGGGTGGGAGAATGCCTAAGAAGGGTGCCACAAACTCCAGTCAGCGAAACAGCGCTGCAGAGGGCATGTCCCTCCACAAGGTTACCTTCTCTTTCCTTAGGAGGGAGCCGTGTCCCAGGCTGCGCATGGCAGCCTCCCAAACCAACGGCCGTTATGCCTAAGGGGGCGGAACCACTCCCCAGAGAACCTGACCTTCCATACATCTCTTGTTTCCTGAGGATAGAAATGTTCTCCAGAGCGTGTGAAGAAGCCCGTGGAAGGGGCCGTGCACTTACCTTGGAGAAACGAGTGTGAGCGGGATGTAGCTTTTGGCAGACGTCTTGCTTCGAGAAGAGCAGAATGCCTCTCCCAAAGGCCAGGGGACCACATGAGGACGGTGTCAGGTGCTTACCTAAGGGAAACGAGGGACACAGTAGAGTTGCCAGTTTTCACGACCGATTGCCTCCTCCCCTCAAATGGCATGCGTTCTCAAACTCACGGGGGAAAGAGCTCTGTGCGCGACTGTGAGGAACAGGCTAGGGTGCAGTGCAACTTTCCGCCGACCTCTGGCCTGGTGAAGACGAGGCGCTTTCAAAACTCTGTGAGGGCGCAGATGGGAAATGGTCCTGAAGGCGCCCTGCTTCTAACATCTTTCCAGAAGACTGCAGCATGTCCAGGGCTTTGGGAAAGCGAGGGAAGGTTCTGTGCATGGCAGAGAGTAGCCTAGTCAGCTGTGTGTGTGGACACCTAAGGAAAGAACCACCTACCTACCACCAAGAGACAACCCAGTGGAGGAGCCCTCCTTCCGGTCCGCCTGCCCTGCAGGTCCCAAAGAGTGGGCAAAGGCCTAAGGATAGCACCGCAAACTCAACTCTGCAAAACCACAGTACAGAAAGCACGTCCCTCCACACGGTCACCTTCTCTTGGCTGAGGAGAGAAGAGGCTTCCAAAGCGTGTGGGACCTCCTAAGGAAAGGGTCGTACAGCAACAGCTGAGAAACTACCCACCAGGGAACCGCCCTTCCACCAACCTCTTGCTGCCTGGGGACAGAAGTGTTCTCTGGCCTGTGTGAGGAAGCATGCAGAAGGGGCCATGCCTTTGCCTCGGAGAAACCAGGGTGCCCAGGATGTGGGCTTGCTGTAGCCGACTAGTTTTGAAAGGAGAGAAACATTTCCAAAGTCCGAAGGGCCGACAAGAGGAAAGCGCCCAGTTTTTACCTAAGGGAAGAAAGAACACTGCAGAGAGACTGGTTTCCCAAGAACATCTCCTCCACTGAAGCTGGAAACGTCTCTAGTCCTGGCAGCCAAGGTGCTCTGTGCTCAACTGCAAGAAGCAAGGCCAGGCACAGTGCCACTCTCAGGTGACCTCTGGCTTGAAGATAGAAGCATTTCGAATGTGTTCCCCATTGCATGGGGTCAGAACAGGGAACAGTCCAGCTGATTTTCTTTCTTTCTTTCTTTCTTTCTTTTTAATTTTTTAAAATTTCTTTTCAGCATAACAGTATTCATTGTTTTTGCACAACACCCAGTGCTCCATGCAATATGTGCCCTCCCTAATACCCACCACCTGGTACCCCGACCTCCCACCCCCAGCCCCTTCAAAACTCTCAGATTGTTTTTCAGAGTCCGTAGTCTCTCATGGTTCACCTCCCCTTCCAATTTCCCCCAACTCCCTTCTCCTCTCTAACTCCCCATGTCCTCCATGCTATTTGTTAGGCTCCACAAATAAGTGAAACTATATGATAATTGACTCTCTCTGCTTGACTTATTTCACTCAGCATAATCCCTTCCAGTCCCGTCCATGTTGCTATAAAAGTTGGGTACTCCATAGTGTATATGGACCACATCTTCCTTATCCATTCGTCCGTTGAAGGGCATCTTGGTTCTTTCCACAGTTTGGCAACTGTGACCATTGCTTCTATAAACATTGGAGTCCAGATGGTCCTTCTTTTCACTACATCTGTATCTTTTACACTACATCTGTAAATACCCAGTAGTGTAATTGTAGGGTCATAGGGAAGTTCTATTTTTAATTTCTTGAGGAGTCTCCACACTGTTCTCCGAAGAGGCTGCACCAACTTGCATTCCCATCAACAGTGTAAGAGGGTTCCCTTTTCTCCACATCCCCGCCAACACATGTTGTTTCCTGTCTTGCTAATTTTGGCCATTCTAACTGGTTTAAGGTGATATCTCAATGTGGTTTTAATTTGAATCTCCCTGATGGCTAGTGATGATGAACCTTTTTTCATGTATCTGTTAGTCATTTGTATGTCTTCATTGGAGAAGTGTCTGTTCATGCCTTCTGCCCATTTTTTGACGTGATTATCTGTTTTGTGTGTGTTGAGTTTGAGAAGTTCTTTATTGTCATGGCCGGTGAGACAAATCAACCAGGAATGTGAGGGTAAGAGGATGAAGAAAAGAACTCGAGAAGCAGAGAGATGGGGGCAGGAGGAGCACTGTTGGACATCCTCCTCAGTGCTCCTCCTGC
>NC_081573.1:23430761-23440451 GCF_022355385.1 Mustela nigripes
CAGTGCTCCTCCTGCCCCCATCTCTCTGCTTCTCGAGTTCTTTTCTTCATACTCTTACCCTCATGTGCCTGGTCGATTTGTCATGCCGACCGTGACAAGTGGCGCCTGAACAGGGACCTGAGAACATTTCAAGGGAGTGCACATACAGGCAAGTAGTTGCCCAGTCAGGTAAGAGGAGCCTGGGGTTGACGGGTGACAGCAGGAGTAAAATAACATGGGGCAATCGCAGTCTATGGAACAGGTCTTCTTTGTGACTGCTTTGCAGGCCCTTATGAAGCAAAAGGGTCCAAGGTCTCTAAAAGGGCCTTGCAGATAATTATGTAAATAAGCCTTCTTCTAGTATACCCAGGTTGCTGGGCCATCCCTAGCAAAGGGGACTCTGACTTTCTCTCTCTGTGTTCCTCCTAATAGACATGGGGGCTTCTCCCTCACTCATTTCCCGTGTTAATGGCTATAACTGAAGCCAACTGGGGTTAGTCTAACTCGAGACAGAGACTGTAGGGAATATTCCCAAGAAGCTGCCAAAACTCTCTTTGTTTCAGGGAAGTTACCCTGTCTTCTCTGGCCCAACTTGGACTGCTTAACCCCTCCCCCCTTGCTGGTGGGAAAGCATGGCATCTGCTCCTCTCTTGGAGCTGATGAGCTCTAAAACTTGAAATCCTTTCTCTGCCTCCTAGCAGCACTTTGTTTCTTCTGTCTCCCCCTTCTCCTGTTTCTGCACCAACGTGCGTGCAGCCTGCATGACTAACCTTTAGATTATGCACCATGGTTCCTTCTCTCTTCACTGTCAAGGAGCAAGAAGAGCACTCCCTGGACCTAATGCCCCCCCCCCCACTCCAGATCTCCCCACTCATGTCTCAGGTAAACATTCAAAGTGGAGTGGGCCCAGGTGGAATGTAAATCAGTATTGGAACTAAGTTAAGTTTATTGGTTTAATTAAGATAGACATGTCTTTGAAGTTACAACAGTAAATGTGAAGCTTTTATTCTATCAAAGTTTACTGAAGGTCAAATAAGCTCATGTTATTTGATAAAAATCTGTTAGCAAAGAAATGACTAAACTGATAGTTAATTGTCTGTCTCAAGGTTTTAATGGGTACACAATTGGTTAATACTTAGTCTTCACTAAAGATTAAGGTGTTCTAAGAGTACAAAATTCTACCAACTGTAAGACTGATAAAAATAAAGTAAGCAACTCTGTGGAAAACTAGATGATATTTAAGGAATGGAAATACATTTTATTAAAGATAAAAGGTAATTTTGTCCTAAATAAGATGGCTGTTTGGAAGAAAATGGCTTGGGACAAAACCTAAATGCAAAAGAAAGTTGTAGAAGGTTTCTGAAGGGAAACCTTCAGAAAAGGAGAAAAAGACCAGATGCTTGATCCTGTCCTCCACAGAGGACGTGATTTTGTTTGTGTTTTTCCTCAGGTTGAGGATACCACACGCTGGCTTCCAGAAAGGTGGTGCCGAATCCTCGAATCTCCAACAGAGGATAGCTCGCCTCATGTTGAACGGCCAGAACAAATGGAGAAAAAGATGTCTCCCCCCCCTTATAGCCGGAGGGATGTTTCATGCAGAACTCTGGAAACTGGTTGCTGCCCTGGGACCAATCGGAGTGCAAATAGCCAGAAATGGTTATACTGCCACAAAAGACTTCAATCTGACTTTGCGGGCCTGTGTTCCTAGACCTTTTTTACTGGTAGTGGGCTCGGGATCAATAGTTCTCACCTCTTTCCAAGATCACAATATTCATTGTGACCATTGTGTGTTAACAAATTGTCTACCTGTGTCCCTGTCTTCGTCAGGCACAGGTCCCATGATAGTGTTTGTAACTATGCAACCTCCATATATGTTATTACCTGTGGAAGTAGAAGGACCTTGGTATGCCAATTATGGTTACCAGTTTGCCCTTGAATTGCAGTTGCAGCTCAACTGAGTCAAACATTTTCTGGGTCTATTGATAGCAGGAATAGCAGCACTAGTAACACTCATTCTGGTTGTTTACTGGACTCCTCATTATATTACCTGCTTTTGTTTTAATACGGTGCATTGTACAGATTTGTACTAGGACAGCAACGATTACATGTGCAAGCACAAATTCATATGCTTGACTTATTTAAAAAGGAAGGGGGAGATGTGGGAGGCCGCAATAAGGCTTGATACGAGGACCAAACCAGGCCCTGACTTGTGCCTCCTTTAAAGTCTGAATAACCTAACAAAAGGTTTAGGACGGGAAAAGTTGAGTAGCACTGAGAAAGGGTCTGTGCTATGTGTTGTGCGCTCGCCTACGTGACTTCCCACACACTTGCTAAACAAATGAGAACAATTAGGTTGGTGTCATAAGTTTGTAGCTGGTCCTTGCTGCCCTAGTACAGCCCATATATTACTTTCAGGTTTGCTGTATCAATACAGAACACTTTTACTGGCATCAGCCATTTGGCATCATGAGGTCTGCTTATAGTTAATTGTGAAACTTATTATGGGAACTCGTGGTTGTTTAACTAGACACAGGTGTATTGCTTCTCCTATTGTAATATCACTATATATATGGCCTTAATGCTTTGAATAAACATAGCACTGTTGAACATCCTCCTCAGTGCTCCTCCTGCCCCCATCTCTCTGCTTCTCGAGTTCTTTTCTTCATCCTCTTACCCTTACAATCCTGGTTGATTTGTTGCACCAGCAGCGGCACTTTATAGATCCTGGATATCAGCCCTTTGTCTGTATTGTCATTTGTGAATATCTTCTCCCATTCCATGGGTTGCCTCTTTGTTTTGCTGACTGTTCCCTTTGCTGTACAGAAGATTTTGATCTTGATGAAGTCCCCAAAATTCATTTTTGCTTTTGTTTCTTTTGCCTTTGGATAATATCTTGAAAGAAGTTGCTGTGGCTGATATCCCAGAGGTTACTGCCAATGTCTCTAGGATTTTGATAGATTCCTGCCTCATGTTGAAGTCTTTTATCTATTTCGAATTTATCTTTGTGTATGGTTTAAGAGAATGCTCGAGTTTCATTCTTCTACACATAGCTGTCCAATTTTCCCAGCACTATTTATTGAAGAGACTGTCTTATTTTCCACTGGATATTTTTTTCCTACTTCGTTGAAGATTATTTGACCATAGAGTTGAGTGTCCGTATCTGGGCTCTCTACTCTGTTCCACTGGTCTATGTGTCTGTTTTTGTGCCAGTACTGTGTTGTCATGATGATCACAGCTTTGTAGTAAAGCTTGAAATCAGACAACGTGATGCCCCCAGTTTTGTTTTTCTTTTCCAACATTTCCTTAGGAAATTGGGTTCTCTTATGGTTCCATACAAATTTTAGGATTGTTTGCTCCAGCTCTTTGAAAAATGCCTTGGAATTGTGATCAGAATGGCAATAAAAATATAGATTACTTTAGGCAGTATAGACCTTTTTTAAAGTTTATTTTCAGCATAACAGAATTCTTTGTTTATGTACCACACCCAGTGCTCCATGCAATATGCACCCTCCATAATACTCACCACCTGGTTCCCCCAACCTCCCACCCTCTGCCCCTTCAAAACCCTCAGTTTTTTTTCAGAGTCCATAGTCTCTCATGGTAAAGGGAGTTGAGGTAGTATAGACATTTTAACTATGTTTATTCTTCTGATCCGTGAGCATGGAGTGGTCTTCCATCTTTTTGTGTCTTCTTCAATTTCTTTCATGAGTGTTCTGTAGTTCCTCAAGTACAGATCCTTTACCTCTTTGGTTAGATTTATTCCCAGGTATCTTATGGTTCTTAGTGCTATAGTAAATGGAATCGATTCTCTAATTTCCTTTTCATTGTTAGTGTAAAAGAAAGCCACTGATTTCTGTACATTGATTTTGTATCCTGCCACATTACAGAATTGCTATAAGAGTTCTAATAGTTTGGGGGTGGAGTGTTTTGTGTTTTCCATGTAAAATATCATATCATTTGTGAAGAGAGAGAGTTTGACTTCTTCATTGTCAGTTTGAATACCTTTTATTTCTCTTTGTTGTCTCATTGCTGTTGCTAGGACTTCTAATACCATGTTGAACCAGAGTGGTGAGAGTGGGCATCCTTGTCGTGTTCCTGATCTCAATGGGAAGGCGGTGAGCATTTCCCATTGAGGATGATATTTTCTGTGTGTTTTTCATAGATAGATTTTTTGAAGTTGAAGAATGTTCCCTGTATCCCTATATTTTGAAGTGCTTTAATCAGGAACGGATGCTGTATATTGTCAAATGCTTTTTCTGTATTTCTCACATGGAGGACCATGTGGTTCTTCTCTCTCATCTTATTGATTTGTCCTATCACATTGATTGATTTGCGAATGTTGAACCACCCCTGCAACCCAGGGATGAATCCCACTGGTCATGGTGGATAATCTTTTTAATGTACTGTTGGATCCTATTAGCTAGGAACTTGTTGAGAATCTTAGCATCCATATTCATCAGTGATATTGGTCAGAAATTCTCCCTTCTGGTGGGTTTTTGCCTGGTTTGAGGAACAGGGTACTTCTGGCTTCATAGAAAGAGTCTGGAAGTTTTCATTCTGCTTCAATTTTTAAAAAATGGCTTTAGGAGAATAGGTGTTATTTCTTCTTTAAAAATTTGGTAGAAATCCCCAGAGAATCCACCAGATCCTGGGCTCTCATTTTTAGGGAGGTTTTTTATTATTGCTTCAATCTCATTACTAGATATCAGTCTTTTCAGGTTATCAGTTTCTTCCTGGTTCAATTTTGGGAGTTTATAGTTTTCCAGGGATGCATCCATTTCCTCTAAGTTGTTTAATTTATTGACATATAACTGTTGATAATAACTTCTGATGATTGTTTCTATTTCCTTGGTGTTAGTTGTAATCTCTCTCTTTTCATTCATAAGTTTATTAATTTGGGCCTTCTCTCTTTTCTTTTGGATTAGCTTGCCCAATGGTTTATTGATTTTTTCAAAAACCTGTTTCTAGTTTCAGTGATGCGTTCTACTGTATCTTTAGTTTCCATCTCATTGATCTCTGCTCTAATCTTATTTCCCCTCTTGTGTGTGGAGTTGACTTGATTTGTTGTTGTGTCTCCAGTTCTTTAAGGTGTAAAGACAGCTGGTGTATTCTATATTTTTCAGGGTTTTTTTTTTGAGGGAGGCTTGGATGGCTATATATTTCCCCCTTAGGACCGCCTTTGCTGTATCCCATAGGTTTTGGACCCATGTGTCTTCATTTTCATTGGTTTCCATGAATTGTTTAAGTTCTTCCTTGATTTCCTGCTTGATCCAAGCATTCTTAAGCAAAGTGGTCTTTAGCTTCCAGGTGTTTGAATTCCTTCCAATTCCTTCCAAGCTTCCCCTTGCAGTTGAGCTCATTTCAAAGCATTGTGATCTGAGAATATGAAAGGAAAAATCTCAATCTTTTCTATCAGTTGAGCCCTGATTTGTGACCCAGTATGTGGTCTATGTGCACTCAAGAAGAATGAGTATTCTGTTGTTTTAGGGTGGAAGGTCCTGTATATTTCTATGAGGTCCATCTGGTTCAATGTGTCATTCAATGATTTTGTTTCTTTATTGATTTTCTGCTTTGATGATCTGTCTATTACTGAGAGTGGTGTGTTAAGATTTCCTACTATTAATGTACTCATATCAATATGACTTTTTATCTTGATTAACAGTTTCCTTAAGTAATTGGTTCCTCCCATATTGGGGGCATACATATTTACAATTGTTAGATCTTCTTGGTGGGTAGTCTCTTTAAGAATGATGTAGTGTCCTTCTGTATCTCTGACTACAGTATTTAGTTTAAAATCCAATTTATCTGATATGAGAATCACTACCTCAGCCTTTTTTTGATGCCCATTGGCATGAAAGATGCTTCTCCATTTCTTCACTTTCAGTCTGGATGTATCCTTAGGATCAAAATGGGTCTCTTGTAGACAACAAATGGAAGGGTCATGTCGTTTTATCCAATCTGCAACCCTCTGACATTTTATGGGCACATTTAGGCCATTCACGTTGAGAGTGATTATTGGTAGGTATGTCTTTATTGATATCATGTTACCTGTGAAGTCTTTGTTTCTATAGATTGTCTACATATCTTTCTGTTCAATGATATTCTTAGGTATTTTCCTCTTTTATAGATACCCCCCTTAATATTTCCTGCAGGGTCAGCTTGGTGGTCACATACTCTTTTAAACCTTGCCAGTCTTGGAAGCTCTTTATTTCTCCATCCATTTTGAATGCCAGTCTTGCTAGATGAAGTATTCTTGGCTGCATGTTCTTCTCATTTAATGCCCTGAATATATCTTTCCAGCCCTTTCTGGCTTGCTAGGTTTCTGTGGACAGGTCTGACATTATTCTGATGGGCTTTCCTCAGTACATAAGGGATTTCTTCCTTCTAGCTGCTTTCAAGAGCTCCTGTCTAAAATTATGATTCACTGTTTTCACAATCATGTGCTTTGAGGTCTTTCTAGATTCTATGATCTTGGGGGGGAGACCTTTCTGCCCCTAGGGCATGAACGCTGGTTCCATTTGCGACATTAGGATACTTTGTTCAACTATATCTTCTAGTCTTTTTTCTTTCTCCTCCCCCTAGGGGATTCCAATAATTCTGATGTTGGAACGTTTCCTAGCATCATTTATTTCCCTAATTCTGTTTTCATGGCTTCTAAACTGTTTGTTCCAGGCTTCCTCCTGATCCTTTTTCTCTATCAGTTTGTCCTCCAGATCACTAATTCTATCCTCTGCCTCAGTTACCCTAGCTGTTAGAGAATTTAAATTAGATTAGAGCTCATTGAAAGCATTGTGAACATCATCCCTGGTGGCTTTCACTTCTTCCATAATCAATTCCATTTTGTCATTAAAGGCTTTCTCCAACCTAGCTATTGCCTGGATAGTTGTTAGTCTGAATTCCCTTTCTGACATACTGTTTGTATCCATATCCAATAGCTGTGATGGAGAGGGCCCAGTCTGAATTTTTCTTTTGTTAGGCATTCTTCCTCCTAGTAATTTTGGTGAGAGATGTCTGATCGGATGTGTAGCTGAATGTATCAACCATGGTGCAGGCAAGGTGTACCCTGGAATGCTTCTGAGCAATCCAGAGTCCCCACCAAAAAGAAAAAAAAAAAAGAAGAGAAAAGAAAAGAAATAGAGAGAGAGAGAGGAAAAAAAGAAAGAAAGAAAAAAAGAAAAGAGAAAGCCCAGCCCTAAGGACCCCCAAAGGTAAGATTTATATAGTATACAAACAAAAACAGACAGAGAAAAAGACGGACAAAGTAGATGACAAGGAATAAACAAACAAACAAACAAATAAATAAATAAATAAAAGAAACCCATCAAAATGTACCCCAAGTACAAGATTTATATACTACCAAAACAAAAACAAATACACAGAAACACTGACATAAGAAAAAGATGGGAGGGTGGTTATATTTTCTGTGTGGGCGAGGAAGGTTATTTTGATTCTTCCTGGATGTATCTTGATATTGTTGTTAAAGGACACAGCTCTCCTGAGGTAAGTGGGGATTAAAACTGGCTTATACTTAGGAGTAGCATTGATTGGGGAAAGAGCATTGCCTTGAAGCTTATCTCTATATGAATATTAGAAAAAGAATTAAAAAATTAAAAAATAGAAAAACAAAAAAACACAGGTATATGTATCACAAGAGTTCAAGTTAAAAGGTTATTATGGAATTTGTTGTAGTGAACATCTCATTGTGATGGTAAATATGTTAAAAATTATTTTTAAAAATTGAACAGAATGAGAATAGTGTGAATGAATTAAAAATAAAAGTCGTATCTATGAAGTAGTGGTGGTTGTCCTCGTGTTTTTTTGTTTTGTTTTGCTTTGCTTTGTTTTGTTTTGTTTTGTTTTGTCAGGGGGCTGGCTTGTTGGGCTCTAAGGAAAGCGGTTTTTCAGGGTTTGTTTTTTTTTTTCTCCCCTTGGTGACTTTTGGCAGTTCTTTGGAAGTTTAGTGGAAAGCAAACTGCACCCAGACCTCCATTTCAGAGGGAAGCCTCACTCTGTTCCCCTCTGGGTGATCCAGAGCACATAAATTCCCCCTCTGCCCCACTCAGATCACGTCCACAGTCACGGTCTCAGGGATCACAGGAGCTCTTGCTTGTGCCGTGGTGTTACCCAAACCATGAGAATTACTAGTCCAGAGAGCTGGCTTTCAGCGGCTGCCTCTGCTGTGGCTGTCTGGGCAGGTCCAAACCACCAGAGAGGTCTCATCCAGAGATAACACACTGAGATTTTCATGCTGGCCTGGGCTATCAGTGTTCAGACTGTCTTGGTCCTAGAGAGCACTGGCTAGTGCCTGCACAGACCTCTTTCAGGGGAGGGTGTGGAGTGTGACTCAGACCCTGGTCACATGGCACACGTGCAGAGTGCAAAAGGCTTTGGTTCTAGGGAGCACTGGCTGGCATCCACGCCAGACTCTCTCACCTGCACCACCACCCAGACACTCTCATGCATGCAGTCGGCTCAGGGACCAAGGCCGGGCTTCTTGGCTGCACTCTCTGGCTCAATGCCAGCAGTGGCCATCCTGGGTCTGTGGGCTTAATCCCCTGTCCCTAATCACCCAATTCCACCAATTTACCCTTAAGATCTTTTGCTCTTTTTGAGTGCTTTCAACCAGACTCCAAGTTTATGCTGGTCCCCAATCACAGGGCATTCTCGTATTGGGGTATTACTTTCCAGTGGGTCACTTCCGGTGGCTCCTCCCCCCTTTTGTTTATCTTCACATATCAGTCTGATTTTCCCACTCTGCTTTACCTGCCCACTGGCATCTTGTGCCCTGTAGAGATCCAGAAGTGTATAATTCTAATCTCAGGCTGATTTCATGGGTGATCAGAGTTTTTCGGAAGATAATCAGCTCACTTTAGGGGACTCATTGAAGCAGTGCCTCCTACTTCTCTGCCATCTTGTCACCACCCTCCTACTTATGCATTTTTAATATAAATTTGAGGATCATCTTATCAATCTCTATTAAAAGTCTACAGGTGTTTTGATTGGAATTGCATTAAATCAAACTGTTTAACATTAGCACTACTATATTGTCTTCCAATTAACAAACTCTCTTATCTATCTTTAATTTCTCTTGGCAGTTTTTTGTGGTTTTGAGTGCACTAGTCTTACACATATATTGATAAATTTATCTCTAAATATTTTTTCTTTTATGGTATTGTAAAAAATATCTATTTCAAATCTTTCAATACTAATAGTAGAAATACAATTGATTAGTATAGTTTTAATATTGCTAAATTTATTATCTCTATCAATAAGGACAGTTTTACTTCTTCAATTCAAAATGATACATTTTTTTCTTATCTCATTACAGTGTCTAGAAACTCTAGTACAAAGCTGAATAGAAATGAAAGAAGATATCCTTGCTTTCTGATCTCAGGTGGAAGATTCCCAATCTTTCAACGTTAAGTACATAATTAGTTGTAAATCTGTTATAAATGCATTTCACAAGTTAAAGAAATATTCTTCTAGTTTGTTCAAATTATTCTACTCCTAGTGTCATATCAAATCGTTTTTCTGCATCTACTGAGAAAACCTTATCAGTTTTTCAAATTATAAATCATCCTTGAGTCACAGGGTAAGTCAATTGAACAAATCAATTGTTCAAATTATTCTACTCCTAGTGTCATATCAAATCGTTTTTCTGCATCTACTGAGAAAACCTTATCAGTTTTTCAAATTATAAATCATCCTTGA
>NC_081573.1:23440461-23463124 GCF_022355385.1 Mustela nigripes
ATCACAGGGTAAGTCCTTTTTGATCATGATGGATTATCCATCCTATATTTTGCTGAGTTTGACTTATTAATACTTCATTAAGTGATATTGGTATCTATCTCATTTTTTCTTTTCTGAGTCTTGTAATAGGATAATACTGGACTCGTAGCATGTATTGGGAAGCATTGTCCCCTCCTTGTCTATTCTCTGAGTTTGTGTAGGATTGGTATTATTTCTTCTTTAATTCACAGAATTTAGCAATAAAGCCAACTGGTCCTGGACTTTTTTTGTAATAAAGGTTAAGTTGAGGGGCACCTGGGTGAGTCAGTTGGTTAAGCATATGACTTCAGCTCAGGTCATGATCTCAGGGTCTTGAGATGAAGCCCTGCATCAGGGCTCCTCACTCAATAGTGAGTCCACTTTCCCCTCTCCTTTTTCCTATACCCCCCATTTGTGAATGCATGCATGCTCTCTCTCTCAAATGAATAAATAAAAACTAAAAAAGAAGGCTTAAATTAATAGTCTTTAATAAATATAGAAATATTATATTTTATATTTTTCTTGTGTCTTTAATTTGCACCATTTAAGTAATTTCCCCATCAAACACTTTTTAATTTACTGAAAAACTGTTTTATAGTATTTACTTATTCTTTTTATTTTTCATATTGATGATTTCCATTTTCTCTCTCTCTCTCTCTCATCAGCCTAACTAGAAATTTATTGACTTTATTGGTCTTTTCAGCAATAAATGATTTTACCAATATTTTATATTATTTTTATTTTCTGTTTAATTGATTTCTCTTTTTATCTTTATTGCTTCTTTTATGTTCTATAGGTTTGATTCACTCTTTTTTTAGATTTTTGAGGGAAAATTTGAGACAATTACTTTTAGACATTACTTCTTCCAAAACTATACATTTCCTTTTTGTCCCCTTCTACCTAGATACCAAAAATGTTTATATGTTCTGTTATTTATTAATGCAAAATATTTTCTAATTCTGCTTTAGATTTCTGATTTGACCCATTGGTTACTAATAATAATGTCATTTAATTTTCAAGTATTTGAAGATTTCTTAGATACCCTTTCATTATTGATTTCTCATTTGGTTTTATTGAGTCAGAGAAAATACTTTACATGTTTTCAAGCCTAGTACATGTGTTGAGACTCACTTTATGGACCAAGGCATGATTTACCTGGTAAATATTTTATGTATACTTGAAAACAATATGTATTTTGCCATTGTTAGCTATGATATATAAATGTCATTAAAGTTGAATTGGTTGATAGTGTTAAGATTTTTTCTGTTTTTAATAATTTTCCATTAGTTGTTCTATCAATTACTGAGAGAGAAGTATTAAAACAAAGTGAGGGTTTCAAAAGTGAGGGGATGGAGGGAGGGCGTAACAGGGTGATGGGTATTAAAGAGAGCATGTGTTGTGTTGAGCACTGGGTGTTATACATAACTAATGAATCATTGAACATTACATCCTTGTACTATACAATGGCTAACATAATAAAAAACATTAAACATAATAAAAATTAAAAAAAAACTAGCAATAACTTCTGAAAAAATAAATTTCCAAATATAATACTTTTTCTTCCTTTCATTTGTGTCAATTTTTCCCATAATTTTTGAAGCTTTTTTATTAGACATTTTTGTCTTAGATCTTCTAAAAAGCAAACATTGAGACATGAATAGAAATAGAAAAAATGTATTTGTGAAAATGCCTATGAAGGATAAAGGGGAAAAAATGCGAAAATCATGGAGAGTTTTCAGACCAGAGACAGATCTGACAAATATCACTGTGAGAGGTAAGGAAGGGTATTGGGTAGAAAAAATCTTGGACAGTTGTGTAGTAACACAAAAAGTTCAATCATATGGATGAGAAAATTCTTAATCCAAGATCTCTCAAAGGAGAATGCCATATTTTACATGCTTTTTACATGTTTTCTTTACATGTAAAAGGAATGAATTTTTCTTAAGTCATTTGAGATATCTTTATATGTAAAGGAATGAATTTATCTTAAGTCCTCTGCCATGTTCAGTCATTGGCTTGGAGGAGCCTCAAAAATGGATCTCAGTGTAAGCATGGAGGTATGTCTGAGGGGCAGCAGGTAGGGCCTAGAGTAAATATTATGGAGCATTTTTCTTTTCTTCTATCTTGCCTGCTGATTCTAGTTTCTCTGTCATTTCTGAGTTTATTTCTATTGATTTATGTGTGAGTGTGTGTGTGTGTGTGTGTGTGTGTGTGTGTGTGTTAAATTCCTGATTTTTTTACATCTCTAGTAATTTCAGATTGGATACTAAGTATTGTGAATGTCATATTATTGAATGCCTGATTTTTTTATTCCCATTTAAAGAGTGTTAATATTGAGGACTCCTGGGTGGGTTATATGCCCAACTCTTGTGTTTCAGGTCATGGGATCAAGCCCTGCATTGGGCTGTGTGCTCAGCAGGGATTCTGCTTCTCTTCTTCTCTCTCTGTCCCTCCCTGCTTGCTCTCTTAATCTCTCTCAAATAAATAAATATAAATATATAAATAAATATCTTTCTAAAAAACTAGTGTTAGTATTTTTTTGTTTAATTTATTTTTTATTTATTTTCAGCATAACAGTATTCGTTATTTTTGCACCACACCCAGTGCTCCATGCAATCTGTGCCCTCTCTAATACCCACCACCTGGTACCCCAACCTCCCATCCCCCGCCCCTTCAAAACCCTCAGATTGTTTTTCAGAGTCCATAGTCTCTCATGGTTCACCTCCCCTTCCAATATCCCCCAACTCCCTTCTCCTCTCTATCTCCCCTGTCCTTCATGCTATTTGTTATGCTCCACAAATAAGTGAAACCATATGAAATTTTGTTCATCAGTTTGATATTTTCATAACTTGCTTTATGATTTTGTTGGGTAAGAGCTAGAATGGCCTTTACCCTAGGACTAGTTTGGCCCTACAACCAAGGCCTGACCATTCTGAGGCTCTACAGATGCTTCAGTATTCAGTAACAATTCATCATTCTGAATCATGGAATTCAAACATTTCTCAACCCCACATAAAGTCTGGAAGTTATTTGGCTTAGAATTTCTTAATAATTATTCTTTGCCCAATATCATGACATATATAGACCACTACTCACCAAAGACTCAGATTAATACCATGCAGGTTTCTCCAGCTTTTTTTTTTTCCCTTCAGCTTTTAGTTTACTTTTGTTTTTAATGTAACTCCCAACTTATGGTTCTGTGCTCTGCAAATTCCAGTTGCCCTGAGTATTCCATTTGCCTTCAAAACCCAGTCATTATCTCCTCAATTCAACATAGCCACATTGATCAGCTTGGGGTTCCCCTCCCTGAACTGCAGTCTTGGAAATTCTTCTAGGTAAAAAGTTGGGGCATAAGGTTCACCTCATTTTTTTCTCTTCTATCTGGACTTTTAATCTTACACTGCCTTGTTACCAATGTCTAAAATAGTTCCCTGATCTATATTTTCACTGCCCCCATTGCTTATCACAGGGTATTGAGTTCAGTGCCCAAAATTCTGCCATGGCCTGAGAAAGGAATCCCACTGAAGGGTTTTATCAAGAGAGAAAAGTGATGTCATATGTTGCAGTTTTTTCAAGAATTTACACATCAGTGGGGGCGCCTGGGTGGCTCAGTGGGTTAAGCCGCTGCCTTCGGCTCAGGTCATGATCTCAGGGTCATGGTATCGAGTCCCACATTGGGCTCTCTGTTCAGCAGGGGGCCTGCTTCCCTTCTTCTCTCTCTGCCTGCCTCTCTGCCTACTTGTAATTTCTCTCTGTCAAATAAATAAATAAAATCTTAAAAAAAAAAGAATTTACACATCAGTGGCAGGAACAGATATTGACACAGTTAACACAAATGAGACAAGATTAAATGAGAAATAAATGCACAACAATATGCTTTGGAGGCTGTTACACCATTCATGTACTATCTTGTTTCTTAATTGCCTTTGTGTGACAGGTTTATCAATCTTCCCAGACTGTAGGCTTCTTTGTCCTTCTTCCCTTCAGCCTTTAAAATCAGTGCTAAATACATCCCAAGGTACTCAACAGAGACCCACCAGTAGATGGACTGTGCTTAGCTCAAGAGGCCAGTTTACAATCTAGAGCAGTGAAAGGAATCTGGCTTCTCCTTGACTCTTGAATGGATTGTCCCTACCATGAAACAGTAGCAACATTAGGAGCAGAATAATGGACATAAGAGAAGCCCTTCAAGGCCCTTATGAGAAAGCCTCCATATCAGAGTCACCATCTGTTAAATAAAGAATGAGTCAGCCATCACAGAGTGCATAATTGAATTCTCATCTGTTACATTCTGAATTATATACAGTAAAGTAGCTATTTGTTACCTTTTAATTATACATATCACCACATATTTCTTACTGTAACAGCTAGCACTAAATGCGCTGATTGAAATAAAAACAGTTCACTTGAAAGTGCTCCTTCAGCCATGTAGCCCCAGACAAAATGACCACCCTCTTTCAATCCCAGTAATTCATATTGTCTTAAAAGAATTATTCATTATATTATTCATTATCTCATTTGTTTTTGTTATCAGTTCCATAAGCTAGCTGGACCAGAAGTGATTACTTAGGTGTCTGTCTCAACAAATTTAAAAGATGAATTTAACCATAGTTATACCTCATTAACAGTAGAGATCTTGTCTCTTACTTTTCCTTACATTAGAGATCAACATAGGTGTCTACTATGGATTAACTAGATGATTGGCTAGTAAATGGTTGAGTCAGTGCCACATGATAAATTATATATAGCCAAAATATCTCTTATCTCATTTTAAATTTTAAAAATCTAGCCAAAATTTCTAAACTTTTTCCCACAACAGAAATGTTTGCAGCAAAGTAGATTATACAGGGGTGTACTAAGAAACAAAGATGAAATAGTGTTTAATATTTCTCCCTTTGTCACTTCCATTTATTTTTTAAAAGATTTTATTTATTTATTTGACAGACGGAGATCACAATTAGGCAGAGAAGCAGGCAGAGAGAGAGGAAGGGAAACAGACTCCTTGCTGAGCAGAGAGCCCGATGCAGGGATTGATCCCAGGACCCTGGGATCATGACCTGAGCCAAAGGCAGAGGTTTTAACCCACTGAGCCACCCAGGCACCCCTGTCACTTCCATTTAAATAGAAATCAGAATAGGATTTAAAGAAATAGAGATAAAAGAGTAAAGAGAGAGAAAGTGTATGAGTTCTCTCTTCTCTCTGGGCCCACTTGTTAAGGATATAATTTACACTGGTGGGAGGGCAAGTAAAAGCCCATCTCTTACACCCTATATAGAAAGAGAGACAGTGAACTATACTTGGAAAAAAACAGTGAAGTTGCTCCATCCCTAGGTGGCTAAGATGGAATTTTCAACCATGTAATTTGTTGTAGTCATTCCATATGAAAACTGTAAGAGAAACTTAACTTCCAGAACTTCTGTCCAAGATAGAGTCCCTAACACTTTCCATCTGCCATGGGGATTTCCGCATTCATTCCTCCAAACCCTAAATCCTCAGCTTTGATGGAAGATTCTAATTAAGCATTAAAGAAAATTTATCTCAGGTCACTATTATGTTCCTAACTTATGCTTCACAGTTCTAGAGCTCTGATTCTTCATTCCTTCTAAAAAGA
Organism: Mustela nigripes; assembly: GCF_022355385.1. NCBI lineage: Eukaryota > Metazoa > Chordata > Mammalia > Carnivora > Mustelidae > Mustela > Mustela nigripes. The sequence goes on from NC_081573.1 coordinate 23,446,091, forward strand.
GACAGAGTCTATTCTTTATCCCTTGAATCTGAGATGACATTAAAACTTGTTTTAGCTAACAAAAGACAGGTGAAGTGAAAATGTGCCATTTTCAAGCCTATGCCTCAAGAGGCTTTGCATGTTTCCTTTTTCTTGTTTTGAAGCCCCTACCTGCACAATAAAAGGATACCTGACCTGGCCTGCTGGAGGAATATGAAAGATACCCAAGAGAGCTAAGATATCCCAGTTTTGCCAACTAAGGCCACCCTAGATCAGCCACCTAAATACACAGCTGATCTCAGACTTATAAGTAAGCTCAAAAGATCAGAGCTACTCGTATGACCCACAGACTCATGAACAACAAAAAATGATTTTAAGCTACTGTATTTTATTTTATTAAAGATTTTATTTATTTGACAGACAGAGATCAAAAGTAGGCAGGGTGGGGGGTGGTGTGATACAGGCTCCCTGCTGAGCAGAGAGCCTGATATGGGGCCCAATCCCAGAACCCTGAGATCACGCCCTGCACCAAAGGCAGAGACATAACTCACTGAGCCACTGTGCCCAGGACCATATCTTCTTTATCCATTCATCTGTTGGGGGGTATCTTAGCTCTTTCCACAGTTTGTCAACTTTAGTCATTACTGTTATGAACATTGGGGGTACAAGTGATCCTTCTTTTCACTACATCTGTATCTTTGCAGTAAATATCTAGTAGTGCAGTTGCTGGGTTATAGGGAAGCTCTATTTTTAATTTTTTAAGGAATCTCCACATTGTTTCCAAAGTGGTTGCACCAACTTGCATTCCCACCAATAAGATAAGAGTGTTCCCCATTCTCCACATCCTTGCCAACATTTGTTTCTTGTCTTGTCAATTTTTCACCATTCTAACTGGTGTAAGGTGGTATCTCAGTGTTGTTTTGATTTGATTTTCCCTGGTGGCTAATGATGATGAACACTTTTTCATGTGTCTGATAGCCATTTGTCTATCTTCTTTTGAGAAATGTCTGTTCATGTCTTCTTCCCTTCAGCAGATGAGTAGATAAAGAAGATGTGGTCCATATATACAATAGAGTAATACTTAGCCATCAGAAAGGATGAATACCCAGCTTTTGTGTCAACATGGATGGGACTAGAGGAGATTTTGTTAAGTGAAATAAATCAAGCAGAGAAAGTCAATTATCATATGATTTCACTTACTTGTGGAACATAAGAAATAGCATGGAGGACATTAGGAGAAGTAAGGGGAAAATGAAGAGGGCAAATCAGAGAAAGAGGTGAACCATGAAAGACTATGGACTCTGAAAAACAAACTGAGGGTTGAGAATGGGATGGGTAAGCCCAGGACTGGATTAAGGAGGGCACATATTGCATGGAGCACTGGGTGCCATAGGCAAATAATGAATCTTGGAATGCTACCTCAAAAACTAATGATGTACTGTATGGTGACTAACATAACAAAAAAGTAAAATAGAAATAAGTAAAGAAGGAGAGAGAAAAAAAGAAAGAAAGAAAAAAGAAAGAAAGAATAATAAAATAAAAGACATTTTACAGTATTTAAGAAGAACAATAGGGAAGGGAAAAAAAAGTTATTCATGATACAGGCAAGGCAACATGTTGGCTGCTTACACCCGTGAGAAGCTAGTTCTAGGACAATAGCTAGAGTAAAAAGTAGGCTGGGACGATAGTAGGTTGACATATCTTGTGTAATATCCAATATATCTTCTAATTAGTCTCTTAATCCCCAGGATAAATTAAAAACCAATAGACCTGGCAAGTAAGGCCCCATTTGTCTCACCAGGCACCCCTGAGTAGTCTCCATATTCCATCTATAGGGACTTTCTCCAAGGACATTTCTGTCAAATGTCAGAATTTTGTCAAAGATGTTCTTATTGCTTGAGTGTTCTTTATCCTTCTACCTGGAAATCTTCTAGCCAGACTTTGATTTATTTCAAATAGTACCTCCTGAATCCTTCTCTGATGCAGATGTAATCACACATTCTGGACTCTTCAATGTTGCTAACAATCAAAGAGAGATAGAAATTTGGTTTTATTTATATTTTCATTCTCAATTAACATCACTAGAGACAGACACACTTGATGTTCAATAAATTGTCTTTAATCCTCTGACACCACCTGGGTGTCCAACAATGCAATTCAATTCTGACACTATGTATCTGGAGTTAGCTTCAGTTACCATGAGTTAAAAATCTCAGTCCCACAAGACTGTCTGTCCTTAACTTCAGATGTCAGTGACAAGTTTCAGATCACCATACTTCTGCCTGACTGGCTATAATTTGAAAGTTCAAATGACCCCCTCTTCAGGTTCAATAACTTGCTAGAATGACTCATAGAACTTAGGAAAACATTTTCCATACATTTACTGGTTTACTATAAAAGGTACAGCTCAGGAACAGTCAAATGGAACACATGAATAGGGTAAAAGTATGAAGAAGGTGGGGATGCTGGTGGTGAGCAGAACTTCATAGCTCTCCGGGAGTGCACTCTCACAGTACCGCAATGTGTTCACCACCCTGGAAAATCTCCAAACTCTCTTTAAGGGATTTTTAAGGAAATTTTGTTACTTAGGCCTGATTGCTTAAATCATTTGGCCACTGGTGATTCAACTCAACCTTCAGCCCCCAAGAAGGCAGGGTCTAAAGCTGAAAGTCAATTCTGTAATCAAGGCTTGTGTTGCTGGAGACCAGTCTCCACCTGAAGCTATCTAGGGACTATCCAAGAATAACCTTATTAGCATAAATTCAAGTCTGGTTGGAAGGGGCTTGTTATGAATAACAAAAGATGTTCCTTTTACTCAGGGAATTCCAAGAGTTTTAGGAGATCTGAGCTAGGGCATCAAGGACAAAAATCAAATGTATATTGCCTATTATACCACAAATGCCTATTTGGGTAAATGAACAAAAAGAATGAGGGAAGAAGGATGGAAGAAAGGAAGGAAGGAAATGTTTCTGCCAATAATGCTGCCTCTGTCTCCTAAAATGGAAATGTTCGGCCAACACTGGCTCAGAAGCATCCTCTCAAAATGCTTTTTCATCAGGTGAGTATTGTGACTTCCAAATAAACCCATGCAAAAACAGACCTAACTGATTGTTTCAGCTCACAGCCCAACTGTGACCACTCCTGGGCCCAGAATTGGCAGGTATAAGAAGAATTCATGGTGGGACAGGCTGGCTGCTGATCTGCTAGAGTGGTTTGGGACTGGAGGATAAGCACTGGCTGCTCCAGCCCTGTCTTGCCTCGAAAATGCAAATGAGCCCCAGGTGTGGATGAGGTTGGCAGAACTGGGAATAATCCAGCCCCTTACAGGGGGGCACTAGTAGGCATCCTCTCATCAAGCCTCTTAATCTAGATAAGAAAGTGATGACAGTTTAGAGGAATGGACTTCTTTATCTTTGGCTATGGCCTTGATCCTGAACAGCTGCAAAAAATTCACAAGAATAACCAAAATGTTATGTGTCTGTTTGTATGACAAGTTCCAATTTCTGAACCAATTAAAGTCAGAATTACCTTTATCACCATTTATTTTTCCCAGAGTGGGGGCAATTTCACACTTTGCACTTCTGTATGTGGCAGGAATGAAACATCATCTGGAAGCCAAAATGAATGCCAATGCAGAATTATAATGTAGATGAGCCCAGGGCAAATTTCCAATGTCTTTGTTTCTCCTGGGGGCTATATAGCCTTTGAAGTAAACCAGGAGGTGGGAGGTAGGATTCTTTCAGTCACACAACAGCTGACCAGTCAAATTTTTCTCAAACTACTTTTCTGCCAGAACCCCTCTGATGGATAATGTTAACATACCCGATTTGAGCCATGGGCAGCAAATTAGGCAAAACAGAATGAGAATTAGAATTCGTAACACATTTGCACCTTTTCTCTCTTACTTCTAGACATGAATCAAAATACATATGGATGAAAATAGTGTTGCTATAGGGAGCAACTCAAATTTGCTTTCATTTACACAATAAATAAATAATTTATAAACACTAGTACTTTATTACTAACAAATTTCTTGCAACAATTCTCATAGCTGTTTACAATAGTATTTTCTTTTCATGACAAAAGTTGAGAACTCTCATCTAGCAGTGCAAACAAGTTATCTTCCAAGGTCTCTTTAACCTAGAAAATCCAGAGGGAAAATCTCTATCATGCCCTGGTAAAAGGCCAACCTCAGCTTCACATTTCTGCAAGTGCCCCAGGAACTTCCAACTTGTGGTCACCTATGTCTTCAATTTTCTGCCTCCTTTAGCTTGTGCCTTATTTCTCTGACAACACATGCTCACACACAAAGATACAGATGGGATTTAGGCATGTGGCATATTAGAAGTGGTTAAGAGAAAATTCTGGAACTAGATAGCCTGAGTTTGAAGATAAACTCTGCCATGTATAGCTGAATGACATTGGGAAGGCCATACTACATTTCCAAGCTTCCCTTTTCTCAATTCACATGGCTGCTGAGAGGATTAGATAAGAAAATATATGCCTTTTTCATGATAACTGGAACATAATAAGTTTTTGGTTGTTATCATCACCATTATAACTGAAGTTTTGAGATGAAAATAAATTTCTATTACAAAACAAAACAAACTTTAAAACTCATGAACATGAGGTGCCTTGAGCACCCTGCAATTTCCTTCAGCCATCCTTGTTCTCTCCTCCCCTTTTCCCTCCCTTATCTACACTTTCCCATCCCACTTTTTGTTCATTTCTGATGCTAATGTTAATATTTTCCTATTTTGAAGTCTTGCTACTTGCCAGCCAAAGCCTTATGATCCTACCTTCTTTCCCCAGCAATTTAACAAGGTATTTGGCTCAAAAAATGGCAATAATATTTCAGTTTTTGTGATCATTTTTCTCACCATACTCTACAAGTTGAAATCACAAGAGGTGCTAGTTCTACACAATTCCCAACTCACCTTAGCTATTAAGAAAATAGATTCTCAGGGGCAAGATGTCAGAGAAGTAGGAGACCCTGTTTCTACCAGTCTCCTAAGGTGAGCTAAATACCTACAAGAATGCTCTGAACACCCATGAAAGCAGCCTGAGATGTAAGATTATACACTTCTTGATCTCTACAGGGGCAGAAGGTCATCAGTGGAGAGGTAAAGCTGAATGGGAATGCATGGACTGATATCAAAGGATAAACAGAAGAGGGAGGGAGCCACCAAAAGTGACTCATTGGAAAGTAATACCCCAATATGAAAGTGTCCTGTGATTGGAGATGAGCATTTACTTAGAGTCTGGTTAAAAGCACTCAAAAAGAGCAAAAGATCTTAAGGGCAACTGGTGGAATCAGTTGGTCATGGGCATGGGCCTAAGCACATAGTGCCAGCATGGTCACTACCAGTGACCACCCAGAACAGAGAGAGCCCTGCAGGTGCTGTAGGCCAGGGTCCCTGAGCCTGTGGATTTCCACTGCTTGCATCACCACTCAGACTGGGTACACTCCTGCCCACACCTGAGAGAGCCCAATATGTGTGCCGGCTGATAGTCTCTAGGCCCACAACCTTCTGCAACCTGTGAGGCCACAGGGTCTGAGAGCCCCCAACCCACACCTGAGAGAAGTTGGTGCAGACTCCACTCAGAGTCCCTTGGCCTGCAGCCTTCGGTGACCTGGCTGGTGCTGCCAGGTATGAGTGCACCCAGTGTGGGCGTGAGCTCCAGACAGCAGTCCTAACATTGACTTTCCAGGGTTTGGGCTCACCCAGAGCAATATTGCTTGAGGTTTTAGTGGTATGGGGGTGCAGAGACAAGTGGGGACATCGGGTGACCACTGGGATGGTGGTTGGGGGTGTGCACCACCTGTGGGAGGTTGCAGGGTTCAACAGAGATTGCAGAGGGGGAGTCTGATGTGTTATGGACCACCCAGAGGGGAACACACTGAAGCTTCTAACTGAGGCAGAGGTCTGGAACAGAACCTCTAGAGCACAAAAGCCTGAAAACCAGTTTCCACAGAGCCTAGGCTTTTGATACCAGACAGGGCGACTCAGCCCAAGAAACACTGAATGTAAAATAATGCAGCAGTCCCTCCCTCAGAAGAGAAGCAAAAAGAACAAGAGGACAACCATCACAGGGTCCCCATAATGTAAAACCTCAACATCAGGGGAAAACAATATGTTAAGCCCCTTAAAGGCCCCCAAACCTGTATATTTCATAGATACAACTTTTCTTTCCTTCTTTCTTTCTTTAAATTGATTCTCGCGAATTTTGTTCTTTTAATTTTTTAAATTTTATTTTATTTTCAAGATTCATTGTTTATGCACCACACCCAGGGCTCCATGTAATATGTGCCTTCCTTAATACCCACCATCAGGCTCACCCAACCCCAAATCCCCCTCCCCTCAAAAACCCTCTTTTTCTCAGAGTTCACATTCTCTCATAGTTCATCTCCCTCTCTGATTTCCTCCAACTCAATTCTCCTCTCATTTACCCAATGTCCTCCATGTTATTCCTTATGCTCCACAAGTAAGTGAAACCATAGGATAATTGACTATCTCTGTTTTACTTATTTCACTCAACATAATCTCCTTTAGTCCTGTCATTGTTGATACAAACATTGGGCATTCATGCTTTATGAAAGAGGCATAGTATTCCATTGTATATATGGGGCATATCTTCTTTATCCACTCAACAGTTGAAGGGCATCTTGGCTCTTTACACAGTTTGGTGACTGTGACCACTGCTGCTAGGAACACTGGAGTACAGACGGCTCTTTTGTTCACTACATCTGTATCTTTGGGATAAATACCAACTAGTACAAGGTCATAGGATCCCTCTATTTTTAATTTCAAAAGAACTCTCCACACTGTTTTCCAAAGTGGCTGCACCAACTGGTATTTCCACCAACAAGGTAAGAAGGTTCCCCTTTCTCCACATCCTCTGCAACACTTGTTTCCTGTCTTGTTAATATTGGCCATTCTAACTGGTGTAATGTGGTATCTCAATTTGGTTTTGGTTTGAATCTCCCTGATGGCTAGTGATGATGACCATTTTTTCATTTGTTTGTTAGCCATTTGCATGTCTTCATTGAGGAAGTGTCTGTTCATGTCTTCTGCCCATTTTTTTTACATGATTATTTGCTTTTAGAGGGTTTGAGGAGTTCTTTATAGATCTTGGATATCAGCCCTTTGTACTGTCATTTGTGAATGACATTCCGTGGGTTACCTCTTTGTTTTCTTGACTGTTTCCTTTGCTATGCAGAAAGTTTTGATCTTGATGAAGTCTCAGAAGTTCATTTTCACTTTTTTTTTCCTTTGCCTTTGGAGACATGTCTTGAAAGAAGTTGTTGTGGCCAATGTTGAAGAGGCTACTGCCTATATTCTCCTCTAGGATTTTGATAGATTCCTGCCTCATGTTGAGGTTTTTTATCCATTTGACGTTTATCATTGTGTATGGTGTAAGAGAATGGTCAAGTTTCATTTTATAAACAGATGTCCAATTTTTTTCCACTGGATATTTTTTCATGCTTTGTTGAAGTTTATTTGACCATAGAGTTGTGGATCCATATCTAGACTCCCTACTCTATTCCACTGGTCTATGTGTCTGCTTTTGTGCTATTACCATGCTGTCTTGGTGATCATAGCTTTGTAGTAAAGCTTGAAATCAGGCAATGTGATGCCCCCAGTTTTGTTTTTCTTTTTCAACATTTCCTTAGCAATTCAGGATCTTTTCTGGTTCCATACAAATATTAAGATTGTTTGCTCCAGCTCTTTGAAAAATGCCCTTGGGATTTTTATCAGAATGGCATTGAAAGCATAGATTGCTCTAGGCAGTATAGACATTTTAACAATGTTTATTGTTCTGATCCATGAGCATGGAATGGTCTTACATCTTTTTTGTCTTCTTCAATTTCTTTCATGAGTGTTCTGTAATTCCTCAAGTACAGATCCTTTACCTCTTTGTTTAGGTTTATTCCCCAGTATCTTATGGTTCTTGGTGCTATAGTAAATGGAATCTATTCTCTAACTTCCTTTTCTATATTTTCATTGTTTGTGTATTAGAAAACAACGGATTTTTGTGCATTGATTTTGTATCCTGCCACATTACTGAATTGCTGAATGACTTCTAGTAGGTTGGGGGTGGACCCTTTGGTGTTTTCCATATAAAGTATCATGTCATCTGCAAGGAGAGAGAGTTTGACTTCTTCTTTGCCAATTTGAATACATTTTTTTAAAAAATATTTTCTTTATTTATTTGACAGAGAGAGAGAGAGAGAGAGATCACAAGTAGGCAGAGAGGCCGGCAGAGAGAGAGGGGGAAGCAGGCTACCCACTGAGCAGAGAGCCTGATGTGGGGCTGGATCCCAGGACCCTGGGATCATGACCTGAGTAGAAGGCAGAGGCTTAACCAACTGAGCCACTCAGGCGCCCCCATTTTATTTCTTTTTGTAGTCTGATTACTGTCCAGGACTTCTAGTACTATGTTGAACAACAGTAATGAGAGTGGGCATCCTTGATCTGAAAGGGAGGCTGTCAGCTTTTCCCCATTGAGAATGATATTTGCTGTGGGTTTTTCATAGATAGATTTTACGAAGTTGAGGAATGTTCCCTCTATCCCTATACTTCAAAGCATTTTAGTCAGGAACAGATGCTGCATTTGTCAAATGTCAAATGATGCATGCAATGCCAAATGCATTTTCTGCATCAATTGAGAGGACCATGTGATTCTGTTCTCTTCTCTTATTTTGTTCTGTCACAATGATTGATTTGTGAATGTTGAACCACCCTTGGATCCCAAGGATAAATCCCACCTGGCCATGGTGGATAACCTTTTCAATGTACTCTTGGATCTTATTTGCTAGTATCTTGTTGAGAATCTTGGCATCCATATTTATCAGGGTTATTCATCTGAAATTATTTTTGATGAGGTCTTTCCTGGTTTCAAAATCAGGGTAATGCTGGTTTCAAAAAAAGAGTCTGAAAGTTTCCCTTCCATTTCTGTGTTTTGAAGGATCTTCAGGGGACTAGGAGTTATTTCTTCTTTGAATGTTTGGTAGAATTCACCAGGGAATCCATTAGGTCCTGGGCTCTGGTTTTGGGGAAGGTTTTTGATCATTGCTTCAATCTCAACACTAGATATTAGTCTATTCAGGTTGTCAATTTCTTCCTGATTCAGTTCTGGAAGTTTATAGCTTTCCAGGAATGCATCCATTTCTTCTAGGTTGCTTAACTTATTGGGATTTAACTGTTGATAATAATTTCTGATGATCATTTCTATTTCCTTGGTGTTAGTCATGATCTCTCCCCTTTTATTCATAATTTCATTGATTTGGGTCCTCTCTCCTGTCTTTTGGATTGATTTGGTCAGTGGTTTATTTATCTTATTGATTCTTTAAAAAAAACAGGTTCTGATTTCGTTGATGTGTTCCATAGTGTCTCTAGTTTCTATCTCATTGATCTCTGCTCTAATCGTGATTATTTCCCTTCTTGTGCATGGAGTTGGCTTAATTTGTTCTTGATTTTCCAGTCCTTTAAGGTGTCAAGAAAGCTAGTGTATTTTGGATCTTTCAATTTTATTGAGTGAGGCTTGGATGGCTATGGATTTCCCCCTTAAGACCACCTTTGTCATATCCCATAGGTTTTGGACAGATGTGTGTTCATTCCCATTGGTTTTACATGAATTGTTTTAAGTTCTTCTTTGATTTTCTGGTTGATCCAAACATTCATAAGCAGGGTGGTCTTTCACTTCCAAATGTTTGAATTTCTTTCAAATTATTCTTGTGGTTGAGTTCCAGTTTCAAAGCACTGTGGTCTGAGAATATGCAGGGGATAATCTCAATCTTTTTGTTTTGGTTGAGACCTGATTTGTGGTCCAGTATGTGGTCTATTCTGGAGAAAGTTCCATGTGTTCTGGAGAAGAATGACTATGCTGTTGTTTTATAAGGGAAGGTTCTTTGTATATCTGTGAGGTCCATCTGGTCCAATGTGTCATTCAAAACTCTTGTTTCTTTATAGATTTTCTGCTTGGATAATCTATTACTGAGAGTGGCATGTTAATATTCCTTACTATTAATGTATTCATATCAAAATGACTTTTTGATTAACAGTTGTTTTATGTAGTTGGCTGCTCCCATATTGGGGGCATAAATATTTAGAGTTGTTAGATCTTCTTGGTGGATAGACCTTTTAGGAATAATGTGGTGTCCTTCTTTATCTCTGACTACAGTCTTTGGTTTGAAATCTAATTTATCTGATATGAGAATCACTACCCCAGCTTTCTTTTGGGGCCTTTTGACATGAGAGATTGTTCGCCTCACTTTACTTCAGTCTGGATGTGTCTTTAGGTTCCAAATATGTCTCTTGTAGACAGCATATGGACTGGTCCTGTCATTTTATCCAGTCTCCAACCCTGTCCCATTTCATGGGAGTGGTTAGGCTGCTCACATTGAGACTGATTATTGAAAGATATGTTTTTATTGACATGATGTTAACTGTTAAGTTCTTATTTATATAGATTGTCTCTGTAAATTTATGTTCTATGTCACTCTTGGGTTCTTTCTTCTATTATAGAACCCCCCTTAATATTTCTTGTAGTGCCAGGTTGGTGGTCACATAATCTTTTAGTCTTTGCCCATCTTGGAAGCTCTTTATCTCTCCACCTATTTTGAATGTCAGCCTTGCTGGGTAAACTATTTTTGGTTGCATGTTCTTCTCATTTAGTGTCCTGAATATGTCTTGGCAGCCCTTTCTGGCTTGTCAGTTTTCGTGGACAGGTCTGACAGTATTCTGATGGACCTTCCTCTGTACACAAGGTATCTCTTCATCATAGCTGCCCTCAGAAGCTCTTGTCTAAAATTATGATTCATCAGTTTCACAATCAAGTACCTTCAGGTCTTTCTAAATTCGTTGATCTTGGGGGGTGCATTTCTGCCTCTAGGACACGAAAACTTTTTCCATTCCCCAGATTGGGAAAATTTTCATCCAGAATTTGTTCTACTGTATCTTCTAGTCTTCTTTCTTTCTCCACCCACTTAGGGATACCATGAATTTTGACACTGGAAGGTTTCATGGTGTCATTTATTTCCCTAATTCTGTTTCCATGGATTCTAAACTTTTTGTTTCAGACCTCCTCCTGGTCTTTATTTTCTATCTGTTTGTCTTCTAAATCACTAATTTGATCTTCTGCTTCAGTTACTCTAGCTGTTATTTAGATTAGATTGGATCTCATTGATAGCATTTTTAACTTCCATCTGGGTGGCTCTCATTTCTTCCCTTAGAGATTTTATGTTGTCACTAATGGTTTTCTCCAACCTATCCATTGCCTAGATAATTGTTACCCTGAATTCCCTTTCCGACATAATGTTTATGTCCATTTATAATAGTTCTGACATGGAGGGCATGGTCTCTGAATTTTTCCTCTGTTGGGTGTTCCTCCTCCTAGCCATTTTGGTGAGAGGTGGTTGAGGGAAGGTATAGCTGAAAATGAAAGACTGTGGACTCTGAGAAACACAGTGAGGGTTTTGGAAGGGAAGGGCATGGAGAGATGGGTGAGTCTGGTGATGGGTATTAAGGAAGATGCATATTGTGTGGAACTCTGGCTGTGGTGCATAAGCAATGAATTTTGAAACACTGATAAAAAATAAAATAAAATTACAATAAAAAAGAAAAAAAGAAAGTCACTGAGACAAATCTTAAGCATTCTTTCCACACACACACACATAATCAGGAGTTAACTGTTAATTATTTGTGGTGATGCTGTGTAAAGTATCTAATTTTTATAATTATTTTATATTACATATATATATCAAGTTATTACATTACAGACTTTAAATATATACAATTGTATTTCTCAGTGATCCCTCAATAAAGTTAACAAATAAATTAAAAAAAAACAAAAGAAGAAAGAAAATTTTTAAAAAAGAAAGATTCTCATTACTTCATTGTTGTTTTTTATTGGTGGTATCATTAACTTCAGGAAAGGGGATGAGGGTATGTGCATAAAACATCACCCCTCAATTGTAGAGATATGGAACAATTACCATGCCTCTTCCAGTTTCCCTTCCTTTTGTCCATAGGCTCTTCTGCCCATGTATAATACCCATTCTGTTCACTGGAAGAAAAAGAAGGTGACTATCTTGATGTCCTTTAATTTTCCTGACATGCCCATACAGAAGATGTGGCCCCTACAGGAAACCCATCAAAAGACAAAGGCACACTGCTTCCAGAGCTCTCTGCCAACTCCTGCACTCATGGCTTATGGTCAGAACATTAACAGCAGGATATCCTGGTGTTTTCTTTTATACAACCTCAGCTTTGATCTGGTTTTCAGACAGCTGAGTTTCTTCTGCCCCTATGGTCTAGTTTGTCCAGGCCTTGCTCTGCAAAGAAAAACAGACCTTAGCTTTGGTTACCTGCCAATGAGAACAGAGCTTGCCGAGTTGGTAGGAAATATGAAGCTTCAAGATCCAGAAACCAAGTCTTAATATTTAAACTTGGGCAGAGAAATCAGAATTTAGGGAGCAAGTGAGAAAGAAATTTACAACATCCCAAGATGCTATGTAAGCTCTTCATGGAGAACTCTTGAATCATCTCAGTTTCTTAATATATTTTCAACCACCATATTTAATGTTTGTAAGTTCCATCCAATGGTCACACATTTTCACAGACCCCCTCTTCTCTTCCAGCTGTTCTTCATTTCATTTTGATGCTGCTTCAGACATGTTTTATGTCAGTCCATACCCTCTCCATCTCATTTAACTTTGAAGTTACAGCTGATGGTAGCTTGCCTTATTCTCAGAAGCCCACACATGTACAGTCTGGAAGTGTGGTGAAATTACTGCCACATGGTGCTAATTTTGACCAAGGAAAAAGAGGTTCAGAAGATAAATTCTCTTCCCAGTCTATCCTCAGATGCACTGACTAAGAAGGTATTATTTGTACAGCCTCCCGGAATATGGCACTCCAATACAGAACAGTGTGCTTAATACAGTGTAGTAGCAGCTCATAACACATCCAGTGTTTGCTTCTCCTCTTTCCACTGATTCCCCCTCTTCACCTCACTCCTGCCCATTAGCACTGTGTCCCCCAATGATATAGAAGCACATGGTAGTGTATAGGAAGGATAAGGAAATGGATAAGGAAAGTGTGCACTGCCTTGCACCTAAACTGTTACAGATTTCCAATCGATTTTTTTTTTCTATCTCCAGTCTGCTTCTCTGCTTTTCACTATGATATATTTTTTTTCTTATTTCCATCTCCATCTGTAGTTATTCTGATTTTCCCGTCTTTCCACATGCCAAAGCCCCATGTATTGGACATATTTCCAATTCTTCTCCAGTTTGAAAACTACTCCATCCATTTACCACCTAGTTCAAATAGAAGTCAATAAGTTCTCATCTAAGCCAAACCCCTTGATCACAAATCAGTCTAATGAGAGCTCTTGCCTGAGAAATTTTATAAGGGAATTTATTAAGATGTCCATTTCTTCTTCAGGGCCAGAATTTATAAGTTTTGAACCTCAGTAGCTCTCTATGGCCTTATTGCTCACTACATGGAGAAAGTACCCACAGTGAAGTAGAATGATGTAGAAAGAGCAAAGAGTCTTGGCAGCATTCAAGTCCCTGGTTCTAGAAGTCCAGATATCCCTCTGTACCTTCTACACCTTAAATGTTCAACACTGCCTACAGTTGTATGAGATACACTCATATCCCTCCAGTAATAATTTCCTTTGTTTACCTATGCAAGTTCAAGTTCCAGATTTGTTTTTCTTCATTCATTCATCCATTCATCCATTGAATAAATAATTATTAGTTGTCAGTTATGCTTCTAGGCTTTAGGGTGTGACAGAAAGCAAATCAGTCACTCTCTTATGTGGCATACAATTTTATAGGAGGAAACAGCCAGTTAGCAAGTAAGTGAAAGGAAAAAAATAATTTAATGCAGTGAGAAGCATTAGGGAGAAAATCAAATGGGGATGAAAGAAAACTGTCTTATTTAGACTAGTCTGGAGGCCTTTCTGAGGAAGGGATGAATCACAGATGATAAGAAGAAACCTGTCATGCAATGGTAAAGCCAAATGGAAAAGCTATAAGAAGGGATTTGGTTCACTCAGAAACAGAATGGAAGACAGAGCAGCTGAATGCAGGAGAGAATTCAAACAGAGGACAGAGCCTTTACTTTGGCAACTTGAAGGACATAGTGAGGAGTATAGTGCTATCCCAAGAATAGTCCTAAGCCCAGCACACCTGACTGACTAACCTTCCAATACCACCTCCCACATCCTTTGAGCCATCCAGGTTAAGAGCAAAGTTCACCATTTTGAGAGTAGAGGTCAGAATCTCTCTGAGTGATGACAGATTTTGACCAAGATTGGTCAAGAGCCATTTTAATTTTAGACCCTGGGGTTTGATTCCTATTTCACAGCCCCAAACTGGAAGATTGCTGATTTTTTGTGATCGTCCCTCATCTTTTACTATCATGTCAGCATTTCATTTTAAAAATTTCTGCAGCCACATAATGGTTCCAAACTTGATTGTAACAAGCAGATATATTCATTCCCAGTGACACTTGCCAAGTTCTCCATTTGTACCTATGTTAAAATAAATGAGGATTATCAAAACATGCAGGCAGACAGGAAGATTGGAGGAGGGGTAGGAACTATGCAGGCAGAAGATGTCCATCTATACTCCCAGATCAACTTTCTCATTGGGAAAGAAGCCCTGGAATACCCAGTCTGGACAGCAAAACTTATCAGAAATATTGAAGCCTATGCATCTTTTTTTGCAAAGCATTAATACTGAATAATTTTAGTTTTCAGTTAACACGGTGTATAGGTATGTGCTATGTGCATGGCATGAACTATTTTACTTGATCCCTAGACAAATCCTATAAGATAAGCAGTCTTATGCCCATTTCAAATTAGGATACTGAGACTTCTTACCAGACCCCTTAAGTTCGGGTACTTGTTAGCTTACTGAAGCCTTTTCCTACTGAGCATTATGATCTCCTTGCTAACTGGGTTCTGGCCACAATGGCTGCTCTCTGTTCCTCAAATACTTAAATTAAAGTTTATTCCTGCCTCAAGGACTTTGCCATTGATTTTTCTTCTACCTGGACTTATTCACATGACCATCTTCTTCTCCTCATTCATTGTGTAAATTTTATTTTATTTTTTCAGTGTTCAAAGATTCATTTTTTATTTACCACACCCAGGGCTCCAAGTAATACATGCTTTCCTTAGTACCTATCACCAGACTTACCCATCCTCCCACCCCCTCCCTTCCAAAACCCTCAGTTTGCTTATGAGGTCATAGTCTCTCATGGTTCATTTTCCCCTCTGATTCCCCCAAATTCACTTTTCCCTTCCTTCTCTTAATGTCCTCCATGTTATTCCTTATACTCCACAAATAAGTGAAACCATAGGATAATTGACTCTCTCTGCTTGACTTACTTCACTCAGCATAATCTCCTCCATTCCCATCCATGTTGATAACAAAAGTTGGGTATTCATCCTTTATGATGAGGTGTAATATTCCATTGTATATATGGACCATACCTTCTTTATCTATTCATCTGTTGAAGGGCATCTTGGCTCTTTCCACAGTTTGGTGATTGTGGCCATTGCTACTATAAACTTTCACTACATCTATATCTTTGGGGTAAATACCCAGTAGTGCAATTGCTGGGTCTTGGGAAGCTCTATTTTGAATTTCTTAAGGAATCTCCACACTGTTTTCCAAAGTGACTGCAGCATCTTGTATTCCCACCAACAGTGTAAGAGGTTCCCCTTTCTCCCCATCCTCTCCACACATGTTGTTTCCTGTCTTGTTAACTTTGGTCATTCTAACTGGTGTAAGGTGGTATCTCAATGTAGTTTTGATTTTAATTTCACTGATGACACAAAAATGGAAAGACATTCCTCATTCAGTTTTGTATTTGTTTTTTTTTTCCACAAATAAACCAATTTTAATGATATTATTTTGTATTTATATAGTGCCTTCTACAAAAACCTTTCATGCTTTAGAGACATTATAACTAATTAATCACCACAACAACACTGTGAAGTAGGTATTACTCTCATTTTACAAGATAGGAAGACTGAAACACAGAGAAGTTAAGTGACTTGTCCAGGGCCACACAGTTAAATTTACTGAAGAGCCAGGATGTTATAGTGTCTTAGCCTCCATGCTCCCAGTTAAATACCTCATGGGGGAATCTTTATTGAAGAGTATCCTTAAGGAAAAATCAAGAGTAGTTTGTTTTCAATCAAAAAATCTCCTCTGAGGGGCACCTGGGTGGCTCAGTGGGTTAAGCCTCTGCCTTCGGCTCAGGTCATGATCTCAGGGTCCTGGGATCGAGCCCCGCATCAGGCTCTCTGCTCAGCAGGGAGCCTGCTTCCTCCTCTCTCTTCCTGCCTCTCTGCCTGCTTATGGTCTCTGTCTGTCAAATAAATAAATAAAATCTTAAAAAAAAAAAAAAAAAACTCCTCTGAAAGAACTTGCACCATAGATTAAGCATACCTACTGCCACTCTCTTTCCCATTTTCCTGTTTTATTTTATCCAGAGCTTATATCACTATTTAGCATTTTTGTTTATTTGTTTACCTTTTAAATTAGCTCGCTATGCCTCTAATTGTATGTAAACCCCATGAGAGCCAACACTAGGTTTATCTGTTCACCAGTTGTTCCCAGCACCTTGCATAGTGTCAGACCATCACAGGTACATAATTCTTATATATGGAACAAATGAGTTAGTGAGCAAGTGAGTGAATGAAAGGGAGAGTATATGCCTAGAGTCACATAAACTTCTAGTACATTAAGCCCTAAGGCTACATGAAATGCAGGTTTGTGACAAAAGTTCTAAATGACACCAATTATTTTAAGCTATAATTCTGCATGTCAACATGCATTGATCCATTGACTCATTGTGATTGATCCATTAACTCATCCATTTATGCAGCAAATATTTATTGAGGTACCTACTAGGTGCTGGACACTATCTGAGGAGCCAGGGACATGTCCAGATGAAGAATCTGATAAAGTATCTGGTCTCAGAGAGCTGAGAGTCCAGTGGGATTAAAAAAAAAAAAAAAAAAAAA
>NC_081573.1:23468124-23479660 GCF_022355385.1 Mustela nigripes
AAAAAAAAAAAAAAAAAAAAAAAAAAAAAAAAAAAAAAAAAGATGTGCACTTGTTTTCATCTTAGCTTAATGTTAGGGAGTGATAAATTCTATGAGCAGATAGAGAGGAACAAGTGACACTTTTGTATACTGAGGTCAGGGAAGGTTTGACTAGAAAGGAAACTAAGTCCATGTGAATATCTGGGAGAAAAGAATATCAAGAATGTAGATCACAAGCATTCTTCTCTGAACTAAAAAACTTCTTGGTGTGTCAAATAATAAAAAAGAAGTACAATGTAGGTGGAGCTGAATAAGTAAATGAAGGGGTAAGAGCTGATGTCATGGGGCAGGAAGAACACTGCCATTGAGGTCTGGGTAGGCTATAGTGAAGATACAATGTTTTGTTTTAAGTATAATGTCAGGCCTTGGGAGAATTCTGAGTAGTGGAAGACATGATCTGATGTGTACTTTAGAAAGATTACTCGGGCTTCTGTTGGAGAAGAAACTGAAGAAAGTCAAAGTAGAAGCTGGGCCTCTCACAATCATCAAACTGTGGAAAGAACCAAGATGCCCTCAACAGATGAATATATAAAGATATGGTCCATATTCTCAATGGAATATTATGCCTCCATCAGAAAGGATGAATACCCAACTTTTGTATCAACATGGATGGGACTGGAGATTATGTTGAGTGAAATAAGTCAAGCAGAGAGAGTCCATTATCATATGGTTTTGCTTACTTGTGGAGCATAAGGAATAATATGGAGCACATTAGGAGAAGGAAAGGAAAAGTGAGTTGGGGAAAACTGGAGGGGGAGATGAACCATGAGAGACTGTGGACTCTAATTAACAACTGAGGGTTTGGAGGGGAAGGGAGTGGGGCTTATGTGAGCTTGGTAGGGGGCATTAACGAAGGCATATATTGCATGGAGCACTGGGTGTGGTATATAAACTATGAATCTTGGAACACTGAAAAAATAAAATGAAATTTTAAAAGGCTAGGCCTTTCTATTCACACACCTTCATTAGATTGGACCCCAAAACCACTCATATGGAAGTCTCTGAACTGTCAGAACAGCTTCCTGGGTGGGACACAGCCATCATGATGAATCTGCCTTTTCAGAATGAAAAGCAAGTCACACAAGAGTTTGTGCTAGAGTAAAATATACAATTGGGGCATTTTTTTTTATGTATATAAGTTTGTAAGGTTTTGGTGAGGTTATTTATAGATCAGAGATATGCCAAAATCTAAATCTAGGAGGAAGAGACATCTATAAATGAGTGCTCATGTAGATTGAAGACATGCATTAAGGTATTTTCCATCAGAATTCAGTGCTTTTCAAATTTGTTGCTTTCATGAACACTCTAACACCAATTCTTTCTCCAACTTATAAGCCATAGGAATCCCTCATGAATTGCTTTTGTATCATTCCTTTCTGCTTTCCTAATGGACTGAACCCCAGCCTATGATTCAAAAATCTTTTTCTTATTCTTTCAGTTATTTATCTTTGCATCCTATATTAAGCTATTCCAATGCTGCCTATGGATTTTGAAAACATCAAGTGTCCATGCCCTGGAAAACTTAATTGGTCCCGAATCTTGTATGAGGAGGGAAGCAGCTGATTTAAATATAGGGACCTGTGACCCAGCACTGCCAAGCAGAGCTGAGTAAGTGGAGACTCCCGGTGAGCAGCTGATGTTACAGATTGTTTTAAATCTGTAAATGCCCTCAGGCAGGTAGCTAGGGGTACCAGCACTGTGGCTAAAGGTATATGAGCACTCTGTATGATCCCATCCACTCACCTCTTCCTTAGTCCTCCAACATACAAACACCCTCAGAGTCATACACTCTGATCAGGATCAGGATCTCAGCCAATTACATTAAGACTGTGGGGGGTGGTGCTCACAGACCCAGTGGAGGTCTTCAGGACTTCACTTTCTAGCTGGTCACTGGACTTAGCCAGTCCTTAGGTCAAATAACAATAAAATTTCTATGTCATTTGCTAACAATATGCTTTACTAACTACACTTATTCCATTAAGTAGTTGTAATTAAACTGTGGCAAGACTCAAAACAAGTGCTACTCCTCTTTTCCTTGCTCTCAGAAAGAAATATAATGCTTAGGTCAGAGAGTACATTCACCATTACCTGTGAGGTCTTTCACTCCCATTTAAAATAGCAAAACAGGCAAATAACTGAGGCTCAGCAATGCTGGCTGTATTGTTCAGCACCAAAGAACCGGCTAATGTCATGATATGTTCTAGTATCCTGGGACTGCTGTAACAAAATACCACAAACCATTCCTCAAAGTAACAGAAATCTATTGTCTCACAATTTTAGAGTCTGGAATTCTAAATCCAAGGCATTATTGTTGGGGCCAATTTAATGTTAAAGCCCGTTTAACTATTAGGGCCTGCTTAGCCAGAGCAACTCCATATTTCCTAGGTAGCCATATTGTTGTTTACATCCACGGACTTCATTCCGGGAATAAATGCCCCAGTAGTTCCTGGTATGGTTCTGGGTATCGATTCTGGAAGTAAACGCCTTAGCAATAGAAGCCACATAACTTGGGTCTGAGGTTATGCCCTATAAAACCAGCCTGTGAGATTGGGAGGGGGTCGCTCTCTTCAGAGGCGGCCCTGGCCGGTTAGTCTAACTTCTAATGCTTGGCATAGAATAAGGCTTTGCATAACTTTCACTTTGTCTCAGTCTTGTTCCTTTGATAACAGACCCCAACAGTTATCAGGGCCATGCTGCCTTCTAAGCCTCAAAAGAGAATTCTCTTTGTCTATACAGCCTCTGGTGGCTTCAGGTGTTCCATGGCTTGTGACAGCATCCCTCTAGTTTCTGCCTCTGTTTTCACATGGTCATCTTCCCTCTGTGTGCCCAATTTTCCCTCTTTTTTATAAGCACATTAGTCATATTGGATTAAGAAACCACCATACAACATAATTTCCACTTAACTACATCTGTCACAACTCTGGTACCAAATACAGTCACATTCTAAAGTACTGGCAGTTAGAGTCACAATGTATCTTTTGTGGGGACACAATTCAATCCATAGCATGGTCCAAACTATAAAACAGGTGTCTATACAAATCTATTCATTCCTGTCAAGTAATCTCCTACCACACTGGAGATGTTTATAAACCATCTCCAGTAGAAACTGCACTAAGATTCATTCTCATAGCTAGGGACTATACATGCTGGTTTGCCTTGAGAGTCTCAGTTCATGCCTGTAGCTCCGTATAAGTACTGAGAGTGCCCTCTTACACCTCAAACTTGATGAATTTTGAACAATTAATTACATGATCTCCTACTTCTAGTATTTTTGGAACATTTCCTAAGTATCAAACAGTGTTAAGACAATTAAATGCATTGTCTTGGGCAATAACCTTACAATATAGTTACTATCATTATCCCTATCTCATATATGAAAAGCACTAAGCAGCCAAAGCCCTGAAGTTGGTAAGAAACAGAGCTGGGTTTTAACCAACCCTGTGTAGGATCTAGTCCTCCAGCTTGAGGAGTGAGGTTGTCATTCTGGGTCAATGGGACACATATCCTCCTCACCTATCAGGCAGGCTTTCTCTATTAGAGTTCAGAGGGTTCAGAAAAGGCACAATTTGGGAAGTATCATCAGTTTAAAATCTGGAGGTGCTAGCTCTTCTGCTCATTATCTTTCTGAACTTGGGAAAATTCCTTAACACTCCTATAATATTTCTGAGGAAAGAAGAAATGAACAGGAGCATCTTCTGTTCTTGCTTTATATTTCTATTTCCTTCTCACTGACCCCTGAAACCACACAAGCTCTACTGTGAATAAGGCAGAATGTGGGTCATCACCCAGAGGAGTCAGTTTCATCTCATCAGGGAAGCCATTAAACACCAAGACCTTCTCCTATGGGGAGGCAGAAGGATGGGCGGCGATGCTCTGGCAGGAGTTAAGATGCAGCATCCAGGGACATGGGAAGGGGGAAAGCACAGAAAGTGAATGTTCAAGAAGCCTTCATCACATACCCTTTCCAAGGTTCAGCCACTGTCAATTGGTTTGTCTCTTACAGGAAAGGAGTTCAAGAGGAAGAATAGGAAAGTTGAAAAGGGCAAAAATGTAAGAAAAATGGCTTGGCTAAAAATACCAAGCTTTTGCTTTGATTTAGAGCTTCTTTACTTTCATAGCTCATTATCTGTTTCCATCTCCCAAGGTGATTTCGGCACCTTAGACTGTCATTCTTCCTCTTGACCCTTTCCGCATTTCAGGTCCAAGATGTCTGAAACAATGTCTCTTCAAGCCCTAACTTCTTCACCCCTTTCTTCTCCTAATCTATCTTCTTATCAATTACACACTCTGGAATGGTCCTCTCTGAACAGCTATACCTCTCAATTCTCTCCAGAGGACATTAGTTCTTTCATCTCCCCAACCCCATCTGTCCCAACTGGCTCCAGCTGTGGGGACTCAGAACCCTCCTTCTTTCAGAACTATTCCTTTCCTAGGTCTAGGTATACAATCAGAATGAAAGCTGTCATTTTTTGGAGGGGAGGGAAGTAGACACATTTCCTAAGCTAAGCTAAATATAGATACCCAAAGTTGCAATAGTGATTGGTCTGGGGAAGGAGCAATGGCATAAAGCAAGCCAGTGAGAATGCTTTCTAGGAGAGCTGATGGAAGAAGGTCTTATTCCTTTTGGGGTATGAAGTGAGAAATAAACAAAGACCAACCAGAGAAGACTATTTATTCAGAGATTTCTATAGCAAGGGAGTCAGCTATCATGACTTGTGTTTTGGAAGAGACTGAGAGGTAGACAGAGAAATTGGAAAGTTTTACATTTGGGAAAAAGGAAGTCTTGAGGTGTGCCCTGATTGAGCACTGATTGGGGGCTGTTGACATGATGAAGCTGTAGGCAGACTAACTAGAAGTAGGGCATCCTATGCAATTGATTAGGGATGCATATTTGGCTTTATGTGTTTTGTCCTAACTTATAACTGGGAACAAAAATTAGAAAAGCTGTCAGCTATTAATCAAGTCTTGGCCATTCTAGTTTCCTGGATTGTTAGTAGTGACAACAATCTGACTTCCTACAAGTCTAACTTGTAATGGGCTGGTTTTCTGGGGTATTTTTTTTAATAGATAAGAGGGTTGGTTTCCTTGAAAGTTGTTGTAGGTTATGGGTTATGGGTTATGAGAACTATTTTTATATATGGTCTGGATATTGTCCATTTGTATATTCTGTTACTCAGTACTTATGAGGATGAGGGTTTAGAGTTGTTTTTGGCCAGGTTTCCTGCTGAAAGTGTAAGACCAACAGGCAGAAAGAAGCAGTGACAGACCAAGAGAGCCTTGGTCAGTTTCAGTTCCTATTTCTATTTCCAGCTATTCTAAGGATAGCTCATCCCTGACTCCCTTTTTGATTTCCTGAGTCAATCCTTCCTTTGATTTTAAGAGTCAATGTGTTCCCATTTTTAACTCTGCTAATTTGAGCTAGGTTACAATAAAGAGAGTCCCTCTCTGTCCACTTACTGATAGTGACTCCACAGTAATCTAGCCAAGTGTCCCTTTCTCAGTCCTTATCCTCCTTGAAACCCCTAAAATATAACACTGCTAATTGTACACCTATTCCGTGAAATAATACCTTGGTGGTTTTCTTTCCCTCTATAGCTACTCTGGGCTTCCTTGTAACCATATAAATCTTCTCCATTGTCTTCTCATGCCTGTCCAAGCATCTGCTCTTTCTCTGCATACTTTTTCCCTCAGGTATCATGCATGGCCATGGTCTCAATAATTACCTTTTGGTGGCTTCAAGATTCCTGGACCCAGTCCTTATTTCCCTTTCCCCTGTGCTCTGGGGTAAGCCCCTTACCCAACTTTTCATCTTTCATCTAAGGGCCCACCAAGTTGGCCCCTTACCCAACTTTTCATCTTTCCAACAGGCTCCTAATGTCTCCAAAGAAATTATGCAGCTTCCAGAATATGTGGCATTTCTATCAGAAACTGGGCTGTAGTCCTGACACTGCTGAAGCTGGAAATTTGGGATCATCCCTGGGCATCTACCCATCTCCTCTTTTGTCCCTGTAGATATGGCAGAAATTGTAATTTTCATGATAAACAGTGTTAAGGAATTTTCCCAAGGCCAGAAAGATAATGAGCAGAAGAACTAGCACCTCCAGATTTTACACTGATGATACTTCCCAAATTGTGCCTTTTCTGAACCCTCTGAACTCTAATAGAGAAAGCCTGCCTGATAGGTGAGGAGGATATGTGTCCCATTGACCCAGAAATGACAACCTCACTTCCCAAGCTGGAGGACTAGATCCTAAATCTTACAAATACAAATTAGAGAGTCTTGCCTTAGTTTATCCAAGAGTCTTTTACCAAGACTCTTCAACAAAAATTTGTAACTCTAGATCATATCTACTATGTA
This sequence comes from Mustela nigripes, assembly GCF_022355385.1. Taxonomy (NCBI): domain Eukaryota; kingdom Metazoa; phylum Chordata; class Mammalia; order Carnivora; family Mustelidae; genus Mustela; species Mustela nigripes. The sequence continues at coordinate 23,474,522 of NC_081573.1, forward strand.
TGTCTCTCTGAATAAACCCAATTCAGAGAAAAAGAATGGCTCTCATGTTTGAAGGAACCCAGAACTTATCTAATACTGACTTCTACACAACACATACTGTTCTGTTCCATAGCACTGACACATGACCCTCAAGCCTCAGCTCCAACAACTCAGTGATGGGAATTTGAGCATTTGAATGACTTTGGTAGTTCTGCATATCTTCCACTCATTTTTAAATTATTCCTCTGTAGCCACATAACAACTTTCCCAAAACATGAAGAATGCCCTTGGTAGGTCCCAAAGATGTATCTTTTATAAAAAATGGGTCCAACATTTTCAGTTCTTCAGGTGGCATGATTTCCAGGCCATTTTTATCCTGGTTCCTCCCCCTCCAGATTGTCAATTACCTACTTAATTGGTGCCTCCCTAACTGACTATACCACTCCATCTGGCATCTGAGCAGGACCAGGCAAAGTAGGGCTTTCTCCTCTCTTATTCTGGACACTCCGCATTTATTAGCACAAAGATCCCATTAACTACCTCAAAATCCTTTAAGATATAGATGAATTTGGACAGGATCCAAATCTTCTAATGAAACCATGCCAGTGAGAAAAAAGCTGTGGCAGCAGCATTGTTCTTCCACAGGAAATTTGTAAGGGCTTTTTTGAGTGGTGCTTTTAAGCTTCTCTGATATGACCAACACAAGTTCCAGCCTGTAGCGAGGACATATTTTGAGCTTGTTGCCAGGATTTTTATCAGATCTTGTTCAGCATCCTAAACAAGAAATGCACATCTTCACCACATCAAGGTATCATAGGACTCCTGTGCAGTTTCTGAGTTTTAGATCTCTTTACTGATAACAAAAACAGAGTGATTTGGGTTCACATATGTTGAGTTTATTTCTATTACATGCAAGAACACCCACCCAAACTGACCTCTGCAAAAAGTCCAGAAAGGTGTTAGTGTTTCATGAATATGGTATAAAGTTAAAGTGAAACAAGATATCTTCTTTTCAGATTTTAAATCCTAGGGTATCCTAGGTCATGTTTCCTAAAAGCAAAGACTGAGGGGGGGGGGCGGTGTAAGTGATTTATTGAGGAATGTGTTTGGGAGAGGATGTTAGGAAATAAGAAAAGGAGAAGAAGCAGAGTAAGAAAGGTTAACTCACTATATATCATATTACAAAACAAATAGCACAAGAAGGAGAATCTAGAAGATCTGTGCCCCTAGAAATTTTTATTTTCATCCATATTACTGTTTGATTTTCTCATAAGACTTCATTGTGTCAGGAACTTGAGGTCCATTTCTTTGCATCCAAAGGGCAGAATGGAGTTTCCATGACCTGAGATGCAGTGTCTCCAGGAAAATATTTTACGGAGAACACAACCCTTATTTTTTAAATTTATTTTTTATTTTCAGCATAACAGTATTCATTATTTCTGCACCAAACCCAGTGCTCCATACAATCTGTGCCCTCTATAACACCCACCACCTGGTACCCCGACCTCCCACCCCCAGGCCCTTCAAAACCCTCAGATTGTTTTTCAGAGTCCATAGTCTCTCATGGTTCACCTCCCCATCCAATTTCCCCCAACTACCTTCTCCTTTCTAACTCCCCATGTCCTCCATGCTATTTGTTAGACTCCACAAATAAGTGAAACCATATGATAATTGACTCTCTCTGCTTGACTTATTTCACTCAGCATAATCTCTTCCAGTTCCGTCCATGTTGATACAAAACTTGGGTATTTGTCCTTTCTGATGGAGGCATAATACTCCATAGTGTATATGGACCACACCTTCTTATCCATTCATCCATTGAAGGGCATCTTGGTTCTTTCCACAGTTTGGCGACCGTGGCCATTGCTGCTACAAACATTGGGGTACAGATGGCCCTTCTTTTCACAACATCTGTATCTTTGGGGTAAATACCCAGGAGTGCAATGGCAGGGTCATAGGGAAGTTCTATTTTTAATTTCTTGAGGAATCTCCACACTGTTCTCCAAAGATGCTGCACCAACATGCATTCCCACCAACAGTGTAAGAGGGTTCCCCTTTTTCCACATCCTCTCCAACACACTTGTTTCCTGTCTTGCTAATTTTGGCCATTCTAACTGGTGTAAGGTGATATCTCCATGTAGTTTTAATTTGAATCTCCCTGACGGCTAGTGATGATGAACATTTTTTCATGTGTCTGATAGCCATTTGTATGTCTTCATTGGAGAAATGTCTGTCCATATCTTTTGCCCATTTTCTGATATGATTATCTGTTTTGTGTGTTTTGAGTTTGAGGAGTTCATTATAGATCCTGGATATCAACCTTTTGTCTGTACTGTCATTTGCAAATATCTTCTCCCATTCCGTGAGTTGCCTCTTTGTTTTCTTGACTGTTTCCTTTGCTGTGCAGAACCTTTTGATTTTGATGAAGTCCCAAAAGTTCATCTTCACTTTTGTTTCCTTTGCCTTTGGAGACATATCTTGAAAGAAGCTGCTGTGGCTGATATCGAAGGGATTACTGCCGATGTTCTCCTCTAGGATTCTGATGGATTCCTGTCTCACATTGAGGTCTTTTATCTATTTTGAGTTTATCTTTGTGTACGGTGTAAGAGAATGGTTGAGTCCATTCTTCTACATATAGCTGCCCAGTTTTCCCAGCACCATTTATTGAAGAGATTTTTTTCCACTGTATATTTTTTCCTGTTTTGTCAAAGATTAATTGACCATAGAGTTCAGGGTCCATATCTGGGCTCTCTACTCTGTTCCACTGGTCTATGTGTCTGTTTTTATGCCAGTACCATGCTATCTTGGTGATCACAGCTTTATAATAAAGCTTGAGATCAGGTAACGTGATGTCCCTCATTTTATTTTTGCTTTTCAACATTTCCTTAGTGATTCAGGGTTTCTTCTGATTCTATACAAATTTTTTGGATTATTTGCTCCAGCTCTTTGAAGATTTTTCATGCAAAACAATGAACTTTATGTTGGATTTACGAGTGTTCGCTTCGGCAGCACATATACTAAAATATGTTGGATTTACGAGATGGGGCTGAGGGAATGCATCCCCAGACCTTGGCATTGCTTCTTGATAGAATACTGATTTCCTATTTGTGTTTCTTTCTTTCTTTGTTTCTTTCTTTCTTTCTTTCTTTCTTTCTTTCTTTCTTTTTTTTTTTTTTTCTGCTTCAGTTTGTCAGTGTCTGCCTATTTTACAGGTTGCGCTCCTTGAGGCATTTAACAAAGGGTTGTGTTCCCGAGAGACAAGATGGCGGGGAAGTAGGAGAAGGTGCCCTTTCAACCTGTACCCTAAAGTGAGCTGATTACTTTCCAAAGAACTCCAATCACCCACGAAATCAGCCTGAGATCACAATTATACACGTCTGGATCTCTACTGGAGCAGAAGACACCAGTGAGCAGGTAAAGTGGAGTGGGAAAGTCGGACTGATATTGGAAGATAAACAAAAGGGGGAGAGAGCCACCAGAGGCAACCCGTTGGAAAGTAATATCCCAATACAAGAGTGCTCTGTACCTGGGGACCAGCATTAACTGGGGAGTCTGGTAGAATGCACTCAAAAAGAGCAAAGGACCACCTGGGGGAAATTGCGGGAATCGGGGTATTAGGGTCAGGGGCTTAAGTCCCCAGACCTAGGACAGCCACCCCTGGCACAGAGCCAGAGAGAGTGCGGCAGAGAAACCAGGTCTCGGTCCCTGAACCACCAGAGCGCCTGAGAGTGCATGGCACCCGGCTCCAGTGAGGGGCTGGGAGCCTCACCAGCCAACAGAAGCACAGCCTTTTTGCAGTCCCTACGTGAGTGCCCTGCCATGCTATCAGAATCAGAGTCGTGCCCCGCGCCCTCCCCTGAGAGAGGTGCACAAAAACACCAGCGGGTGCTCTCAGACCGAAAAGACCAGGCACTCCCACCCCGGGCCAGCGGGAAAATATCAGTGTGTGATCACTGCTTAGAACTTCTCTGGCAGTCTGGAGCTGCCCAGACAGCCACCACTGCTGTGGTTTTGGGTACAAGCAAAAAAATCCTTAGTCCCCAGGGACCACGACTGGGAACCTGCTCTGCCAGTGGCCAAGGAGGGATTTATTTGGGCTCTGCAGCCAGACTGAGGCTTCTCTCTGAGAGGGAGGTCAGGGTGCAGTTTGTTTTCCTCTAAACCTACAAAAACCATCAAAAGCGGTCAAGGCGAGAGAGAGAGGAAAAAAAGGTGAACAAATATTAAAACCTCCAGAGAACAAAAGCCTGAAAAAAATAGTTTCCTCAGAGCCCACCCCCTTGAGGGGGACAGGAGGACTTAACTGAGAGAACATCATTGACTGAAAACCCACGTGGCAGGCCCCTCCCCCAGAAAACCCACCAGGAAAGGAAAAAAAAAAAAAAAAAAAAAAAGAAAGATGACAAGAGAACAACCACCACTACTTCATAGGACAGTTTTTATCATTAATTCGATTCTACTATTCTGGCTCATTTTTTTATATAGTTAATTTTTTATTATTATATAGATAATTTTTTAACCTATTTACCGTCACAGTGAGATGTCCAGTACATCAAATTCCATAATAAGCTTCTAACGTGAACTTTTTGATACATACACTTGTGTTTTCGTTTTGCATTTCTATTTTTTAAAATTCTTTTTAAAAAATTTTAGTTTAGTTTAGTCTAGTTTATTCCTTTTTTAAATTTTTATTTTCTAAAATTCATATAGAGTTAAACTTCAAGGTAATCCCCTTTCCCCAATCAATGTCACCCCTATAGGTAAACCAATTCCTAATCCCCTCTTATTTTAGGAAAGTTGAGTCCTTTAACAAAGATATCAAAATACATTCAGGAAGAATCAAAACAAACTTCATCACCCAACCTGAGAATTTATAACCACTCTCCCATCTTTTTCTTCCACCAGTATTTCTGTGTTTTTGTGTTTGTTCTGAGAGTATATAAATCTTACACTCGGGGTTCTTTTTGAAGAGGCTCTTCCTTTATTTGCATATATGCAAATATATATATATATTTTTTTCCTGTCATATACTTTTTTAAAATTTTTTTATTTTTTATAAACATATATTTTTATCCCCAGGGGTACAGGTCTGTGAATCACCGGTTTACACACCGCACAGCACTCACCAAAGCACATACCCTCCCCAATGTCCATAACCCC
>NC_081573.1:23479760-23512112 GCF_022355385.1 Mustela nigripes
GGAAGGGGAGGTGAACCATGAGAGACTATGGACTCTGAAAAACAATCTGAGGGATTTTAAGTGGCGGGGGGGTGGGAGGTTGGGGTATGGGGTACCAGGTGGTGGGTAATATAGAGGGCACATATTGCATGGAGCACTGGGTGTGGTGAAAAAATAATGAATACGGTTATGCTGAAATAAATTAAAAAAAAAAAAACTTTTTGTGCAGTCTGGGCATTCACATGACAACCACCTAATTTCAGATCCAGTTCACCACTAATTTTGAGCTGCTATCAAATGCGACAGACAGGTTTGTTTCCAGCTCTCAGTAGACGACCTGGTCTGTTTTAAAATTTAACAGACAACACAGGAGATCAGGATTGAGGGGCATCACAGAAACAAAAATACTTTCTAACTTCCCAATGGGCAAACTTAATCTTTGTCTTTCCACCAGGTTACTCCTCAATTAAACATATGAAAGCAGAAAAGCTGGCACAAAGCCATACTAAGGCCATGCTGGATTTGTGTAGTTCACACTGATGACACAGCCAGCCCAAAGGGCCTAGATATTCCTAATCAACATCCTCCCATGCAGGTCTAGACAGTGCTTTCATTTCAGAGGATCTTATGAATGACTAGAATTATATATCCCTTTCTAAAAATATCAGGGGAGTCCTTTCTCAGGTTCTCTGCACAATCATTTTTTACAACTGGAAATTTTAAGTTTTTTGGAAAAAAAGTCAATAGCCTAGAATTCCCATGACAGATTCCTTTGGACTGACACTAAGCACATTATCAATGATAGCCTCATTTTTGCTGGAAATTCCCCCTCCATTTCCAAGCAAAGAAAATCTCCACATTCTTAAGGAACCTGGATCTAAAATATGAATTAAAGCTTTGGGGACATCTATTTCCAGCTAGGTGCACAAAATAAACTAATGTATAACGTATTCAAAACATGCTCTTCAAACTCTTCTCTTGACACAATATAAGTGATCCTCAGCATCCCTCCAAGATTAGGGCAGGTGTAATGGGGTAGAAATAGCCAGCATTGTGCAATGTCAATATGAATTTAGACCACCTACTGTTCCTTATTTATTCTTATCATTGATTCTGTGAATTTTTGCCCATATCATGCAGCTAAATTCTTCCTAATATGACAAGTCCTTAAGGATTTATAGACATTTTCTCATGTTCTAACAAATTACCATGCTTGCTAGAGTTCTGGTAACAAGCCCAAGTGGAAAATGGTACAAAAAAATGAAGACACTATCAAAGTGATTCCTGGCTTCTGAGATGGAAATGAACACGAGTCATTTTTAGTTAATATCAAAAGGAAAAAGTTAAGTCACAGCCACATCTCAAGATGCGAGATAAAAACAAATTTAAGTTTCCTTCTATGCTGCCAGCTCCTAAAGATTAAATGTTGAGGGGGAAGGGAAGCAAAAGGAAATGTGAATTTGTTTATCCTATATGCTATATACACTCGTCTCTATAATCGACAGAGGAATGTGATTTACTTCTCTATCAGTCTCTACATTCTCCCTGGTCACTATACTTCACCTCAATTTTTACTTTAATATTAATATCCATATGTTGACAAACATAAAGTTCTCTCACAGACTGAACATCTAGGATATTTGACTGAAACTGTTTCTATTTCTTCCAATTGTTTGCAGGCCCTGTGGACTTAGGCATTGCCAAGCCAGACAGCAGAAATTAATGTATTTAGTGGCCAAATAAAATATTTAAAGGAGTAAATACCCAGTAGCACAATTGCTGGCTCACAGGGTAGCTCAATTACTAATTTATTAAGGAATCTCCACACTGTTTTCCAAAGTGGCTGCACCAACTTGCATTCCCACCAACAGTGTAAGAGGGTTCCCCTTTCTCCACATCCTCTCCAACACATGTTTCCTGTCTTGCTAATTTTGGCCATTCTAACTGGTGTAAGGTGATATCTCAATGTGGTTTTCAATTGAATCTCCCTGAGGGCTAGTGATGGTGAACATTTTTTCATGTGTCTGATAGCCATTTGTATATCTTCAATGGAGAAGTGTCTGTTCATATCTTCTGCCCATTTTTGATAAGATTGTTTTGTGCGTGTTGTTTGAGGAGTTCTTTATAGATCCTGGATATCAACCTTTTGTCTGTACTGTCATTTGCAAATATCTTCTCCCATTCCGTGGGTTGCCTCTTTGTTTTCTTGACTGTTTCCTTTGCTGTGCAGAACCTTTTTATTTTGATGAAGTCCCAGAAGTTTATTTTCTGTTTTGTTTCCTTTGCCTTTGGAGACATGTCTTGAAAGAAGTTGCTGTGGCTGATATCAAAGAGATTACTGCCTATGTTCTCCTCTAGGATTCTGATGGATTCCTGTCTCACGTTAATCTTTGTGTACGGTGTAAGAGAAATCCCTTACTTTTCAAAATACTGACTTGAGACAAAGGGAAGCATTTCTTGCAGAATAGGGCCACACTTCACGGGAAGGAAGCCTGCCCTGCACCATGCCCTCCCTGACTCACTTGTCCCGCTAATTGGCTTTATGTTCACTTCTGTATAACTGGTTAACTTCTCCGTTTGAATCACATATACAAGTTTATCTGAGTGCTTGACAGCCAAATTCTTATGTCCAGCTTTTGCAGCAGCTCAGAGTTGAGTTGTGGAGCATTCTCAATTGAGCTGAGTAGAACTTGAAATGACTTTCAGAGACAGGATTTCAGGGTTTTTTTCACCTATTTATTCCCCTTTCTCAGCTTAATAAGAAAATGGCTTCCCATTCTCCTTCTGTATTTGTACAAATTTTTTTCCACATATGCTGAAATCATATCTGTATGTCAGAAAAGCCCAAGAAAAGTTATCTAATTTCAAAAAATTTATAATTGTGTGTGTGCATGCACATTAATTCCCTACAAATTTATATATCTTTGCTCTCAAACAAAAAAAAATTATATTAAAAATTTCATACATTCCCCAAAGAAATTTTTGCCTGAGTAACCCAAATATTAAATGAAGAGGCCCTGGCTCAGGAGGCTTTATTAGGTCCCATCGGTCACCTGTCCTATCTTTTTTTTTTTAATTTTTTAAATATTTTTTTAAAATTTTTATTAACATATAATGTATTATTAGTCCCAGGGGTACAGGTCTGTGAATTTCCAGGTTTACACACTTCACAGCACTCACCTTAGCACATACTTTCCCCAATGTCTATAACCCCAATGCCTCCCCACAGGCAACCCTTTTTGTTTTGTGAGATTAAGTCTCATGGTTTGTCTTCCTCCTGATCCCATCTTGTTTCATTTATTCCTTTCCTACCTCCCAAACCTCCCACATTGCCTCTCAACTTCCTCATATCAGGGAGACCATATGATAATTGTCTTTCTCTGATTGACTTATTTTGCTAAGCATAATACCCTCTTAACCTCTCCTATCTTTTAATAGACCCACTCAACCATAGCCCGGAGAGGATGTCTTGACAACTAGAGGTTAACAAGGCTCATGCCACTGTTATGATTGATTCTCTAATTCTCTAGAAGCTTGTTTTTAACAACTTCCAGGCATTATGGATCTTAACACAAATAAATATTTACTAAAATGCTGCAGAATTCCATTGTTTCAAGTCAACTGAAAAGAAATTAGCAGTTGGTGATCACGTTTTATAATATGATTCCTTGACAAGTACTATTTTCTTCTATTTAGTTTTGAAAACATCTTACTTTGGAGAAGCAAGTTTCAAAAGATTCTGTACTAAAATTACACATTTCCCTGGGTGGTCTCTCCATCTTCTTGTTGCTTCTGAACTTCTCAAGTAGCAGATTGTTTCCTGCTCATCTTTGTATCTTTCATCTCTGGCAAGTGACAATTGCCTGAGAAATGATTGAAAAAGGAAAGAGAAGGTAAGAAATTGATTTCCATTTGAGAATATATTGCAGGATATTTGGAGATAGAACACAGACTGGGGATTTTTCCCAACCTGGGCTCTGATGGTCACAAACTACACATGTTGGACAGACTACTTAACCTCCTTGGATTTTGGTTTTTTGTCTTTAAAATTTGGATGACAACAGTGATTATCTCACTGGGTTGTGATATTTAAATAATATCATGCATATAATAACTTTCCCTGAGACAGCTCATCTTCCTGCCTACATTTGCTCTCCCACCTGCACCCATTTTTGTCAGGAGGTAAGGGTGTCTAAAGATCTGATAACATCAGCTAACCAAAAGGTCATGGGGCCAATCCTTGGGAACCAAGCCACAGGTATGTGAGGGTTTGGGAGAAAAGACATTCACTGCCACTCTTTGCTAATCCTTCTAAATGTCTTGACTGGTGAGCTTGTTTATAGGCTGATATAGTATCTTCCCAAGCCTCTGCCATAGTCCCATGCTAGGCATTAGACACAGTGTGTACAGGATAGAGTAGAGCAAGACCTTAGTCATGGGGAAATCCAGATCTCATCCAGTACTGCAAACTGACCATAATTCAGCTTTCATCTGGAAATGGACCCATCACCATGTCCCCATGCCAGAATGAATCACTGTTACCAGAGAGACATGGCCCACTGGGCTGAGAGAAGAATAGTGGTTCCCTCCAAAAATTGTGTATTTTTACTAGAAAACAAGGGAATAACTATTGTCTATCCTAATTCAGGTCCAGGTGCCAGGCCTGAGTCATACAGAGGGAGGCAGGCCTTAGTCAGAGGTTGTAAAGGTCTTCAGGGGATTTTACTGAACCCTGAGGGAGCTCTGCCTCTGAATTTGGATTGGATTTAAACTTCGAACAAAGATGGTGAAGAGGGGTTTGCTCCCTAGTTATCTGTGGAGGATAAATAAGACTTGGACTTCAAAAGTCCAAGGCAGCAATGCCTTGGGCAATGCCCCAGCATTCTTCCTGTAAGTACTGGTAATGCTATAGGTGGAGGGCAGTGCCCTCAAGGACTCTGGCTGCCCAGAAGGAAGAGAAGACAATGAAAAATTTATACATGAATTCAGAAATTCCAGTAAGATTTCTGAAACACTAGAGGCAAATAGAACAGGAAATTGAGATTCAACATGAAACAGAAGATGAGAAATACATCTGGATTTTTCATTCCACCATCATCAATTAGTATATTACATATTTTTTCTCATTGCCCCACTTTTTGATCCCCAGGGCCTAGGTGTGTGGTTGTGACCACAGTGGCAATAATTGCTGCTGTTTACTATGCATTATTTGTGAGCACTTTTGTGCATTATCTCATTTAAACATGTCTGCAATCAAAAGTATTATTTTATCCTTATTTTATAGTTACAGAAAGAGAAGCTCAGGATGGTAGAGTGACCCACTCAAGATCACCCAGACAAGGAGCAGCAAACACAGCTTCCATACCAGTTCTGTTCTAGCAGCTTCTGCTCTCACTGCTAATTCTGCTCTCACTCCACAGAACTGTCCAGCATCTCTGATGGATCCTTTCCTCTCTATGGTCTCAAAATACATTTGCTTCATTTCCTATGGGTTTGACCTCCAGAAAAGGATATCTGAAAGAATGTGAGACTCTCAGCAAGAATATAAATGAAGCTTGAGGAAATAAGTAGACATCACAGGGCAATCAGTGGCCAAACTAGGGAGGCAGGCTGGTGAACTGCTTCCCACTTCTCTCCATAGAACAAGGGCAGATGAATATCTAAGGCCCATCACTCCTGTTTCCTGCTATGGAGAAAAAAACAGGACTGCTGGAGAACAGAGATCTTCTCTCTAGCAAAGCTAACTTATTTCAGGAGGGACCATTTTCAAGAACCTAAGCCTGAAAGGCAATCAAAGTTCTAATTGGTCAGCAATCGAGGGCATTGGATCTTACTAAAAGGAAATTATGACAATTTCTTTCCTTCACAGCCTCAAATTAAAAACCACTATATTATAATGATTTATTCCATCTTCAGGAGTGCAGTAATTATTGAACTGAAGATAATGGGGTTCATGTTAGGTAACAGAAAGAACTGCCCTTGTTCTAAGTGCTTGTTAATGAACAATGTGGTATAGTCAACTAAGATCCAGAAAAGAACCATGGCAGCCAGTGATTGGTGGGCTTATTGCTGGATCTAATTTTTGTTATTGGGTCAGTAAAGGAAGGAAGCAAATAGTTTGCAAATGGGAGGGAAGGAAATTACAAATTAGAGGAAAGTAAATCACCTTTTGAGCTCAGAGCTTTTCAATTGAGGCTTTGGTTAATGTAGGTGACAACACTTTCTTCCTGCTACTTTGCTTGTGGTTATCAGGAGCCATTTATAATACTCCCATTTTGTCTGTTAAAATACATTTTAATTGAAAAATCAGTTGTCCATAAAATTATTATCATCAATTCACATCCCACCAAAGGGCTGCATTATGAACATAAAACAATTTGTAAGTGGATTCATTTTACCCACTAAATCACTTTACATCATGTTGTGAACAGAATGATTAAAGCAAGTTAGCATTTTGTTGGCAAAGTAATTACATTATTACGTATTTCACCCACACAGATACTTATACAACTGAGTCCATTTGTCTTGTTGACAGGACATCTATATGTATTGGACAGAATGTATTTTATTTAGTAGATGCAATTAATTTTATTCACCAAACACTTTTAAATTTAAGCTAAATTTTTGTCACAGGAATAGATTTGATTATGGGACAAAATTAATCTTGTCTACATGATCTGTGCTCATAAAATTTCTCCAAACAACTATACAAGTTTGCAAACAAATAAACAAAGCAAGGAAAGAATAATGAACAAGGGTAAAACAAGAGGCTTAAGAAAATGTTCTTCTTAGGCCCATTTCTTTAACTATTCTATGTATCCAGGGGGAATAAAATCCAAGGATACCTTGATAATGTGGGTAGAAATAGTGGCAGACAAAGAGGAGTTTCTTCACTGAGAATAACTGTGCTGGGAATATGTTGAGCACAGGCAGTTCTTTAAAAAGGACCATGTACAACTACTTGAGCAGCTATTGCACCGGTGTCTTTTCATCACCAACTGCCTTCAGTGCTAAGTGGCAGGTGTCAGGTTTTGGGTTAAGTCAGGAACTAAGAGGCAGCAATCCACTGAAAACCTCAAGGAATCCCTATTGGGCCCCAAGCTGTAGTACAGGAAGCTCTGTCATAAAAGTTATCCAAAATTATTTTCTTAAAACCAAACATGAGGACCAGAATATGGTTTGTCCTAATCAGGGACTTCAATCTCACTGTTTGCCTCTAGAATTTCCAGGTTTAGAAGTGTAAAGTCTTTCTTACTTGGGCTGGTCTCCTTGTCCAGGACCTTAGCAGACATCAGGGGGCAGGAAAACATGTCTCAATACCCCCAAGGCCACAGTATAGGGAAGTCATTCTAGAAAGAAGAGACTCTGGATTCATTAACCCATTATTCAACTTATATTTTCTAAGCACTCCTCCTTTCATCAGAGATTCCTGGTTGAACAAAACTCTGCCCTGAGGCAGCTGATAATCTGTGGGAGGAATCAGACTGGTAAATAGGAAATTAATGTAGTGAGAGAGTTCCTGGTGGTAATGGAAAGTTCTTTATCTTGATTGTTGTGGCTTGTAATAATCTCTATTATTGAAGAAAAAAATTGTTCTTGATATTTGTTTATGTCATAAGGCAGATTTTACTCATGGGAACTATTGGGATAGATACAGAGATTACTAAAATAGCATTCTGCTATATGGAAGAGAGTTTGGATTTGACTCTGAATATAACAAGATAAAGTGGTAGTTTATAGCCAAGAAGCAGGATCAGGGAGTGGGGAGGGACAGTGGATAGAAAATTTCTAAGAGGAAGTATTATGGGTAAGGTGAAATTCTTGCTGAAGTCAGGTCAGGATGATCAGACATCTGGGGGATGGTGAAGATAAGGAATTTGGTCAGATATTAAGGGTGATCAGATATGGAAGGTGGAAGATTATGGCCAAACTAAGAGGAAACAGTCAAAAAAACAAAGAGGCAACTCACAGAATGGGAGAAGATATTTGCAAATGACAGTACAGACAAAAGGTCGATATCCAGGATCTATAATGAACTCCTCAAACTCAACACACACAAAAGAGGCAATCATATCAAAAAATGGGCAGAAGATATGAACAGACACTTCTCCAATGAAGACATACAAATGGCTATCAGACACATGAAAAAATGTTCATCATCACTAGCCATCAGGGAGATTCAAATTAAAACCACATTGAGATATCACCTTATACCAGTTAGAATGGCCAAAATTAACAAGACAGGATTCTTGTTAAAACTGGGCTCTTGAAGACATGTCTGTCCATGGAAGGGGCCTAGTTGAAAAGAACTCAGAGAAGCCTGACTAGAATGTGGTTAAGGAGAAAATCCTTATTACTACACATGTGATAAAATGTCACAGAACTATGCACAAAAATACACACAAATTACTGTATGGAGAAACTAGTAAAATCTGAGTAATATCTAGTTTATAGTTAATTATATGATAATGTCTGTGTCCCAGTTTTGAGAATGTTCTGTAGTTATAGAAAATATTACCACTCAGGAAGCTAATGATAAATATGCTTCTGTACTATTTTTGCAACATCTCTGAAACTATTCCTATTTCCAAATAAAACAGAAAATAAAAATATTGGGAAGGAAGCAATGTGGTGGAGAAATGCAGAGGGCTTTATAAATACAGAGAAATGCTTGGGGTGCCTGGGTGGCTCAGTCAGTTAACTATCCAACTTTTGTTGATTTCAGCTCAGATCATGACCTCAGGATTCTGAGATCAAGCCCTACATTGGCCTCTACACTGGCTGCAAAACCTTCTTAAGATTGCCTCTCTCCTGAAGCACCTGGGTGTCTTAGTTAATTAAGCATCTGTCTTTGGCCCAGGTCATAATCTCAGGGTCCTGGGATTGAGCCTTGCATCAGGCTTTCTGCTCAGCAGGGAGCCTGCTTCTCCATCTCCCTCTCCTGCCTGCCACTCTGCTGGCTTGTGTTCTTTCTCTCTCTCTCTCTCTCCCTGTCAAATAAATGAGTGAAATCTTAAAAAAAAAAAATTATCTCTCTCCCTCCCTTCTGCCCCTCCCCTTAAAAAAAAAAAATATATATATATATATATATATATATATATATATATATATATATATAATTACAGAGAAATTCTTGACTCTTGGTGGCAACAAAGAAGATGCTCTGAAGGAAATCATATCTTCCCAAGGGATGAAATTTAAGTGCTTAAAGGTATGAGCAGCATGGGGAAGAAAGTGAAGCTTGGCTGTACCAGAGAACAGGAATGGAGGCCAATGTAATATATATCAACATTCAAAGCATTCAGATGCTAATTATTTTATAAGACTGGCAAAGTTTTGGCTAAACTGAGACTTAAAGGATATTTAGGACAAAGAAACGTCAGGATTGGAGGAAAAGGAGTCCTTGAGACCTGAGGAGTGCTGAAAGGATGAATGGAGGATCCCTATCTTGCAGTCAGATGGTTACTGGGTACCTGCAACAAGCCAAGTATATGGTCTGTGGAGCTAGAGTGGTCACCATGTCATAACATGGCCCTCACTGCCATACCCCGTTCACTGGCTTCCTTGAGCTTAGCGACACCTGTGTCTCTATGTTTCTTCCCCACAAAACACATGCACCATCACATTCTCCCAGGACTCTCCTAAGTGACATTTGGCTCATCAGGATGACTGCTTCCTGCCCCTGCAATGTTCTCAGCTAATCTGCACATCTTAATGGTGGAATACTATATCCCAGCATAGATGGTGGGATGATCTGTTTGGCAAGAGAGGCTTTTGTCCATCAAGCTCCCACTCTAATTCATCTATCCAAATCACATACATCATCTCAGACACTCCATGAAATACCCACCCCAACCTTTCCACTCCAGGAGCTTTTTTAAAAATTTATTTATACACTATGTAAACCTGCCTTTCTGTCTTATAAAAATCACCCATGTGTAGACAGAAACAGAATAAATCAACAACTTATTTGTATATTGTAAAATTATCTTAGTTGAACACTTGTGAAGTTCACTGGAAAGTGGCAAGAGGGCCTATGGCTCCGGACATAATAAGAAAAGTGACAGCTGACTGTTACTGGATACACAGCTTGATGTATATTTTTGTAGAATGTACATAACAGTCTTACTGAAACTGCTACTGTATTATCATTATGCACATGTTACGGATAAAGAAGTGGATACATAGCAGGTTGGATAATTTTCCCAAGGGCACATACTCAATATTTGTTGAACCAGGATCCAAAACCAGACTCTCTGATGCCAGAGTCTTCTCTTCCACTAAAGAATCAACTTTCCAGTTGTCACCAGAAGCATCTCCAGTCATCCTTTGCTAGTACTGGCCACTTCCCTGCTTCTTAGTCTGGAACTAAGAAAGCCTGAAATGGACAGGATTTAGATCCTTGCAACCCATCTGGACATCTTCCTGACCATTACAAAATCCTAAAAGTCAATTATATTCACTGGACCAAGGATAAAATCCCCCAGTAGTCCTTGATCTTTCTGAAGATATATGGAACCTTTTCGGGAATCATATTAATGCAGTCTTTGGGTGATATTTCTCTCACTTAAAAAAACAAACAAACAAACAAATGGAAAAGGGAGTTTTTGCTTACAGTGTATTAAATTATTTTAAATTACTGGAAACAATTTTGTCAATGGATTTTCCTGGCAAACTTGAACATGGATAAGGACATTTTACTCATCTCCCTGATGTTTTCAAAAAATACTCTCTAAATGGAATACCAGAAAGCAGAGCAGCATACGTTTTCATCTCTGATATGGGCTTTTTATGAAATATAAGCCAAATTATTACTGATCCTTAGAAAAACAGGTCAGGGGCGCCTGGGTGGCTCAGTGGGTTAAAGCCTCTGACTTCGGCTCAGGTCATGATCCCAGGGTCCTGTGATCGAGCCCTGCCTTGGGCTCTCTGCTCCTTGGAGAGCCTGCTTCCTCCTGTCTCTCTGCCTGTCTCTCTGCCTGCCTCTCTGCCTACTTGTCATCTCTATCAAATAAATAAATAAAATCTTTAAAAAAAAAAAAAGAAAGAAAAAGAAAAACAGGTCATTATGAGTCTTAATGAACTTACAAAGTTGAAAGCTAGGTTTTAAAGAAAATTATGCTTTTTAGCCCTAACCTCATCATTGAAAATTAAACAAAAAATTCCAAAACCCAAAATCATGAGCAGGAGGCATTCCATGAGTCTAAATAGAAATGTTGTCTCTCTTGATTTTATGAAAATAAAAACACTCACCACAAAAAGAATTGCACAGTTATACCATACGTGAAAGTAGATTTTATCGGTTGTTGGCTAAGCCTTCCTGACACCAAACCATCTAGCCAATGCATTCAGAGTCCTGGTCAGTCGCCACATATTTGACAGATAAGACAGTGAAAACAAGTTTCCTTCAAAAGTCAGAGTTTCTGATGCTATACAGACATCAACCCTCACTACCCATCACTATCACTGGGAGTGCACATTAAAAATAAGATGCCCAGGAGACAATCCAACATGGTGATGAAGAAAGACCCTGTATTTGTCTCCTCCCATGAATATATTAAATCTATACCCACGCATAGATCAATTCTTACTAAAGAAAACTGAGAGCTGATTGAACAACTACTGTACAATGAATAACAGAGGGACCACCTAGAGAAGAGTAGGAAAGGCAGAGATATGGTGAAGACTGGAACCCAACCCCAACACAGTGACCTGCATTAAGGAGGGATATCACAGAGGGGCTCATGTGAAGACTTGTGTGTTCTCAGTCACATCAAAAAACAAACTATAGTTTAAAAGACAAAGAGATGGTAAGTGAAAGACATATATTTACTAATCTGAGAGTGTTTGCCAAAAGTGTGGGATATTGCTGGAATGCTCTCCAGGATTGGAAGCACCTCTGAATACCATTTTTTAAAAATTCCCCCTACATTGTGATAGTGTGGAAAAGAGAAGGTTTCAGGTACTCTATGCAGCTTTCTAGGGCCACCCCAGTATATCACAGATCCCTGGCCCACACCAGCTCCAGTTGTCCCCCCTCCAAGAGATCCCCAGGTATGGTGCACTTCAAGGCTTCCCTGACCCAAGCCCACTCCAGCTCCAGACAAGGCAACTCCAACATGACATAGACTGGGAACTCCTGGGCCTGCACTCATTCTAGCTCCAGCCAGCCCACCAAAGTCACCAGCTACACACAGCTTAAATAGAGGAATATATATGAGTATACATAAGGCCACTCCTTCAGGACCAAGAAAGATAATTGTTCTACCTAATTCACAGAAAAAGAAGAAAACACACAGAAAGTCAAACAATATGATGAGACAAAGGAATACATTCCAAATGTAATGAGATAAAACCCAAGGGGTGGGGGGAAACTAATGAAACAGAGGTAAGTAACTTATCAGATAAAGAATTCAAAGTAATGATCATAAAGATACCCACTGAACCTTAAATAAGAATGGAGGAACATGAGGGTTTGGCAAGATGCTGGAGGAGTAGGAGACTTTATTTCAACCAGTCCCCTGAATTGAGCTGGATATCTGCCAGACTACTCTGAATATCCATGAAGTCAGCCTGAGATATAAGAAGACATATCAGGAACTATACCAAGAGAATATCTCTTGTCGCTGGTTTTGAGGTATGAAGCAGGGAGCTTTGATCCCATGGGCAGGTATCTGAAGATAAATGGAAAGGAGAAGGAGTCACCATATGCACTGGCACAAGGAAGGTGAAATAACACAGGAGCACAAAAAGGTCCTGTGCTGAGACCCAAGCACAGACTCGCAGACCAGTAGCTGTGAGTAAAGTACTTTAGGACAGTCCCCAGACTGAAATCTGGAGCTGCGGGGGCACATATGTGAACTGCAGGGGCGACTTGTGGTTTTAGAAGCACAAAAGGCAGAGATGTGCCTGGACGTGGAAATGAGGGCTCAGGGTGCTGCTGTAGGACATACAACCCAGGTCACTGTGGTTTTTAGCAGCACAGACAAAAACACAGTCAGTGTGAGCTGGAGGGCTTTCTGGAGAACAGACTTCAAACTCTTTGTCCTGTGACAAGTTAAGATATAGTCACTTCTGCTCCGACACTTAGAAGAGATGCAGAAACCCATCAGAGAAAGGCGCTAAAGAACAAAAGCATCCAAAACCAGTTTTCAATGAGCCATCCCCCACCCAGGGGGCAAGGCAATTCTGCCCAAAAAGGGTTGCATGAGTAATAGCATGGCAGGCCCCTCCTACCAGAAGGTAGGCTGAAAGAACAAGAGGCCAACAACCCTAAGGTCCCTAAAACGTACGATCTTGATTAGATTGCGGTCCTTCATGGACTTCACAGGCAACATGATGTCAACAAAATGTATCTTTCAATAATCACTTCCAATGTGAACAGCCTAAATACTCCCATAAATTGGCACAGGGTTGCAGACTGGATAAAATGACAGGATCCATCCATATACTTTCTACAAGAGACCCATTTGGAACATAAAGATACACTCAGACTGAAAGTTAAGGGATGAAGAACCATCTTTCATGCCAATAGGCCTCAAAATAAAGCTGGGATAGCAATTCTCATACCAGAAAAATTAGATTTTAAGCTAAAGACTGTAGTCAGAGATACAGAAGGACACTACAGCATTCTTACAGGGTCTATTCACCAAGATCTAACAATTGTAAATATCTATGCCCCCAACATGGAAGCAGCCAACTACATAAGCCAACTGTTAATCAAAATAGAGACATATTGATATGAATACATTAATCATAGTGGATATTAAAATGCTACTCTCAGTTATAGACAGATCGTCCAAGCAGAAAATCAATAAATAAGAGCTTTGAATGACACATTGAACCAGATGGACCTCATAATTTTAAATATAACATTCCACCCTAAATATTTATTCTTCTCTGGAACTTTCTCCAGAATAGAACACATACTGGGTCACAAGGCAGGACTCAACTGATACCAAAAGATTGAGATTACTTCCTGCATATTCTTAGACCATAATACTTTGAAATTGGAACTCAATCACAAGAAAAAGTATAGAAGGAATTCAAATACTTGGAAGCTAAAAACGATTCAGATCAAGAATCTTTGGATCAGGAGAGGAGTCAAGATGGTGGAGAAGTAGCAGGCTGAGACTACATCAGGTAGCAGGAGATCAGCTAGATAGCTTATCTAAAGATTGCAAACACCTACAAATCCAATGGGAGATCGAAGAGAAGAAGAACATCAATTCTAGAAACAGAAAATCAACCACTTTATGAAAGGTAGGACTGGTGGAGAAGTGGATCCAAAGCAACAGGAAGATAGACCCTGGGGGGAGGGGCCGGCTCCCTGTAAGCAGTGGAGCAATGGAGCACAAAATCAGGACTTTTAAAAGTCTGTTCCACTGAGGGACATTACTCCAGAGGCTAAACCGGGGTAAAGCTTACACAGGGTCAGCATGGCCTCAAGTCCCGCAGGGTCACAGAAGAATCAGGGGTGTCTGAGTGTCACAGAGCTTGCAGGTATTAGAATGGGGAAGCCAGCTACAGAGACAGAACAGAGGAGTGAGCTCTCAGTTCAGGGTTACCTTGAACCGGTCGCAGGCTTGGTGAGCTCGGAGCGTGGCCAGAGGCCAGGGAGATGGGAGTAATTGGGCGCTATTCTCTGAGGGCACACTGAGGAGTGGGGCCCCGAGTTATTGTCTCCTCTGGGCTGGAGACTGAGAGGCCGCCATTTTCATTCCCGTCCTCTGGAACTCTATGGAAAGCATTCAGGGAACAAAAGATCCTGAAAGCAAACCTGAAGGGATTACTCAGCCCGGCCCCTGGTAAGGGTGGTGCAATTATACCTGGGGAAAAGACACTTGAGAATCACAACAACAGGTCCCTCCCCCAGAAGATCAACAAGAAATCCAGCCAGGACCAAGTTCACCTATCAAGGAGTGCAGGTTCAATACCAAGGAGAGCAGCAGAATTCCAGAGGAGGAGAAAACAAAGCACGGAACTCATGGCTTTCTCCCCATGATTCTTTAGTCTTGCAGTTAATTTAATTTTTTTATATTAATTTATTCATTTTCAGAAAAGCAGCATTCATTATTTTTTCACCACACCCAGTGTTCCATGCAACTCGTGCCCTCCATAATACCCACCACCTGGTACCACAACCTCCCACACCTGCCACTTCAAACCCCTCAGATTGTTTTTCAGAGTCCATAGTCTCTCATGATTCACCTCCCCTTCCAATTTACCCCAACTCCCTTAACCTCTATAACACCCCTTGTCCTCCATGATATTTGTTATGCTCCACAAATAAGTGAAACCATATGATAATTGACTCTCTCTGCTTGACTTTTATTTCACTCAGCATGATCTCTTCCAGTCCCGTCCATGTTGCTACAAAAGTTGGGTATTCATCCTTTCTGATGGAGGCATAATACTCCATAGTGTATATGGACCACATCTTCCTTATCCATTCGTCCATTGAAGGGCATCTTGGTTCTTTCCATAGTTTGGCAACCGTGGCCATTGCTGCTATAAACATTGGGGTACAGATGGCCCTTCTTTTCACTACATCTGTATCTTTGGGGTAAAACCCAAGAGTGTAATGGCAGGGTCATAGGGAAGTTCTATTTTTAATTCTTGAGGAATCTCCACACTGTTCTCCAAAGAGGCTGCACCAACTTGCATTCCCACTAACAGTGGAAGAGGGTTCCCCTTTCTCCACATCCTCTCCAACACATGTTGTTTCCTGTTTTGTTAATTTGGGCCATTCTAAGTGGTGTAAGGTGATATCTCAATGTGGTTTTCATTTGAATCTCCCTGAGGGCTAGTGATGATGAACATTTTTTCATGTGTCTGATAGCCATTTGTATGTCCTCATTGGAAAGTGTCTGTTCATATCTTCTGCCCATTTTTTGATATGTTTGCCTGTTTCATGTGTGTTGAGTTTGAGGAGTTCTTTATAGATCCTGAATATCAACCTTTTGTCTGTACTGTCATTTGCAAATATCTTCTCCCATTCCGTCGGTGGCCTCTTTGTTTTGTTGACTGTTTCCTTTGCTGTGCAGAACCTTTTGATTATGAGGAAGTCCCAAAAATTCATTTTTGCTTTTGTTTCCTTTGCCTTTGGAGACATGTCTTGAAAGAAGTTGCTGTGGCTGATATCGAAGAGATTATTGCCTATGTTCTCCTCTAGGATTCTGATGGATTCCTGACTCACGTTGAGGTCTTTTATCCATTTTGAGTTTATCTTTGTGTACAGTGTAAGAGAATGGTCGAGTTTCATTCTTCTACTTATAGCTGTCCAGTTTTCCCAGCACCATTTATTGAAGAGACTGTCTTTTTTCCACTGTATATTTTTTCCTGTTTTGTCGAAGATTATTTGACCATAGAGTTGAAGGTCCATATCTGGGCTCTCTACTCTGTTCCACTGGTCTATGTGTCTGTTTTTATGCCAGTACCATGCTGTCTTGGTGATCACAGCTTTGTAGTAAAGCTTGAAATCAGGTAACGTGATGCCCCCAGCTTTATTTTTGTTTTTCAACATTTCCTTAGCAATTCGGGGTCTCTTCTGATCCCATACACATCTTTGGATTATTTGCTCCAGCTCTTTGAAGAATACCGGTGGAATTTTTATCGGAATGGCATTAAAAGTATGTATTGCTCTAGGCAATATAGACATTTTAACAATGTTTATTCTTCCGATCCAAGAGCATGGAAAGGTGTTCCATCTTTTTGTGTCTTCTTCAATTTCTTTCATGAGTGTTCTGTAGTTCCTCAAGTACAGATCCTTTACCTCTTTCGTTAGGTTTATTCCCAGGTATCTTATGGTTCTTGGTGCTATAGTAAATGGAATCAATTCTCTAATTTTCCTTTCTGTATTTTCATTGTTAGTGTATAAGAAATCCACTGATTTCTGCACATTGACTATGTATCCTGCCATGTTGCTGAATTGCTGTATGAGTTCTAGTAGTTTGGGGTGGAGTCTTTTGGGTTTTCCATATAAAGAATCATGTCATCTGCGAAGAGAGAGAGTTTGACTTCTTCATTGCCAATTTGGATACCTTTTATTTCTCTTTGTTGTCTGATTGCTGTTGCTAGGACTTCTAATACTACATTGAACAAGAGTGGTGAGAGTGGCCATGCTTATCATGTTCCTGATCTCAACGGGAAGGACGCAAGCTTTTTCCCATTGAGGATGATATTTGCTGTGGGTCTTTCATAGATAGATTTGATGAGTTTCAGGAATGTTCCCTCCATCCCTATACTTTGAAGCGTTTTCATCAGGAACGGATGCTGGATTTTGTCAAATGCTTTTTCTGCATCAATTGAGAAGACCATGTGGTTCTTCTCTCTTCTCATATTAATTTGTTGTATCACATTGATTGATTTGCGAATGTTGAACCATCCTTGTTACCCAGGGATGAATCCCACCTGATCATGGTGGATAATCTTTTTAATGTGCTGTTGGGTGCTGTTTGCTAGGATCTTGTTGAGAATCTTAGCATCCATATTCATCAGTGATATTGGTCTGAAATTCTCCTTTTTGGTAGGGTCTTTGACTGGTTTGGGGGATCAGGGTAATGCTGGCTTCATAGAAAGAGTCTGGAAGTTTCCCTTCTGCTTCAATTTTTTGAAACAGCTTCAGGAGAATAGGTGTTATTTCTTCTTTGAAAGTTTGGTAGAATTCCCCAGGGAATCCGTCACGTCCTGGGCTCTTGTTTTTTGGGAGGTTTTTTGATCACTGCTTCAGTCTCGTTTTTAGATATTGGTCTATTCAGGCTGTCGATTTCTTCCTGGTTCAATTTTGGGAGTTTATAGATTTCCAGGAATGCATCCATTTCATCTAGGTTGCTAAGCTTATTGGCATATAACTGTTGATAATAACTTCTGATGATTGTTTCTACTTCCTTGGTGTTAGTTATGATCTCTCCCTTTTCATTCATAATTTCATTAATTTGGGCTTTCTCTTTTTTCTTTTGGATTAGTGTGGCCAATGGTTTGTTGATCTTATTGATTCTTTCAAAAAACCAGCTTCTAGTTTCATTGATACATTCTACTGTATCTCTGGTTTCTACCTCATTGATCTCAGCTCTAATCTTGATGATTTCCCTTCTTATGTGTGGAGTTGGTGTGATTTGTTGTTGATTCTTTAGTTCTTTAAGCTGTAGAGACAGCTGCTGTTTTCTGGATTTTTCTATTTTTTTGAGGGAGGCTTGGATGGCTATGTATTTCCCCCACCTTAGGACCGCCTTTGCTGTATCCCATAGGGTTTGGACCGAAGTGTCTTCATTGTCATTGGTTTCCATGAATTGTTTCAGTTCTTCCTTGATCTTCTGGTTGATCCAAGCATTCTTACGCAAGGTGGTCTTTAGCTTCCAGGTGTTTGATTTCCTTCTGAACTTTGCCTTGTGATTGAGCTTCAGATTCAAAGCATTGTGATCTGAGAATATGCAAGGAATAATCTCAATCTTTTGGTATAGGTTGAGTCCTGATTTGTGACCCAGTATGTGGTCTATTCTGGAGAAGGTTCCATGTGCACTTGAGAAGAATGAGTATTCTGTTGTTTTAGGGTGGAATGTTCTGTATATGTCTATGAGGTCCATTGGTCCAATGTGTCATTCAATGCTCTTGTTTCTTTATTGATTTTCTGCTTCGATGATCTGTCTATTTCTGAGAGAGACATGTTAAGATCTCCTACGATTAGTGTATTCATGTCAATATGACTCTTTATCTTGATTAACAGTTTCCTTAAGTAATTGGCTGCTCCCATATTGGGGGCATAGATATTTACAATTGTTAGATCATCTGGGTGGATAGTCCATTTAAGGATTATGTAGTGTCCTTCTGTATCTCTGACTACAGTCTTTAGTTTAAAATCTAATTTGTCTGATATGAGAATCGCTACCCCAGCCTTCTTTTGAGGCCCATTGGCATGAAAGATGCTTCTCCATCCCTTCACTTTCAGTCTGGGTGTATCCTTAGGTTCAAAATGGGTCTCTTGTAGACAACATATGGATGGGTCCTGTCGTTTTATCCAATCTGCAACCCTGTGCTGTTTTATGGGCGCATTTAGGCCATTCACATTGAGAATGATGATTGATAGATACGTTTTTATTGACACCGAGTTACCTTTGAAGTCTTTCTTTTTGTAGACTGTCTCTATTTCTGTTCAATGCTCTTAGGATTTTTCCTCTTTTATAGAACACCCCTTAACATTTCCTGCAGCGTCAGCTTGGTGGTTGCATAGTCTTTTAAGCCTTGCCGGTCCTGGAAATTCTTTATCTCTCCATCCATTTTGAATGTCAGTCTTGCTGGATAAAGTATTCTTGGCTGCATGTTCTTCTCATTTAGTGCCCTGAATATATCTTGCCAGCCTTTTCTGGCCTGCCAGGTCTCTATGGACAGGTCTGACGTTATTCTGATGGGCTTCCCTCTGTAAGTAAGGAGCCTCTTTGCCCTGGCGGCTTTCAAAAGATTATACCTACAATTATAATTCCTTAATTTGACTATCAGGTGTCATGATGGTTTTTTGGAATGTATAATCTTGGGTGGAGATTTTTCAGCTTCTAGTACATGAACGCTGGTTCCATTCGCGAGATTGGGAAAATTTTCATGAAGGACTTGTTCCACTATATCTTCTAGACTTCTTTCTTTCCCCTCCCCTTCAGGGATTCCAATAATTCTGACGTTGGAATGCTTCATGTCATCATTTATTTCCCTGATTCTGGTTTCGTGGTTTCTAAGCTGCTTGTTCCAGGCTTCCTCCTGATCCTTTCTCTCTATCTGTTTGTCCTCCAGATCACTAATTCTATCTTCTGTCTCAGTTACCCTAGGTTTGAGAGAGTTTAGATTAGATTGGAACTCATTGAGAGCATTGTGCACCTCCTCCATGGTAGCTTTAAGCTCTGCCCTAACATTTTGAACATCCTGTCTGGTCGCTTTCACTTTGGCCCTAATCAATTCCATTTGGTCATCCATGGCTTTCTCCAACCTAGCTATTGCCTGGATAACTGTTAGCCTGAATTCTCTTTCCGACATATTGTCTATGTTGATAGCCATTAGCTCTATTGCAGAAGGCCCATCTTCTGTATTTTTCTTCTGTTGGGCATTCCTCCTCCTAGTCATTTTGGTGGGAGGTGACCGAACACATGTAGCTGGATGTATCAACTGTGGTGCAGTCAAGATGCACCCTGGAACACTTCTGAGCAATCAGGATTCCCCACCCAAACAAGAGACAAAAGAAAATAAAAAGAAAAAGAAAGGAAAAGAAAAAAAAAGAGAGAGAGAGAGAGAGAGAGAGACATGAAATAAAGGGAAGATGAAAGAGAAGGTTCAGCCCAGATGGGCCCCAAGGTAAGATTTATGAAGTAGACAAACAAAAAGAGACAAAAAGACTGATACAAGTATATGACAAGAGAAAAAATATATATATATGCAAATAAAGGATGAACCTCGTCAAAAAGAACCCCAAGTGTAAGATTTATATGCTATCAGGACAAACACAAAAACACAGAAACACTGGTGGAAGAAGGAGATGGGAGAGCTCTTATAAATGCTCAGTGTGTGCAAGGAAGGTTGTTTTGATTCTTCCTGGATGTATCTTGGTATCTTTGTTAAAGGACTCAACTTTCCTAAGATAAAGGGGATTAAAAATTGGTTTACCTATAGGGGTAGTATTGATTGGGGAAATGGGATTACTTTGAAATTTAACTCTATATGAATATTAGAGGATAAAAATAAAAAGGAATAAACTAGACAAAACTAAACTAAAATTTTTTAAAAAGGAATTCAAAAAATAAAAATGCAAAAGAAAAACATAGGTGTATGTATCAAAAAGTTCAGGTTAGAAGGGTATTATGGAATTTGATGTACCGTACAGCTCGCTGTGATGGTAAATAGGTTAAAAAAATTACTTATGTGTAAAAAAAAAAAAATGAACCAGAATAGTGGGAACAAGTGAACAATAAAAGTTTTCCTATGAAGTAGTGGTTGTTCTCTTGTAGTCCTTTTTTTTTTTCTCTCCTTTTTTTTTTTTCCTTTCTTGGTTTGTTTTCTGGGGGAGGGGCCTGCCACGTGGGTTGTCAGTCAATGAAGTTTCCTGAGTTAAGTCCTCCCACCCCCCCTCAAGGGGGTGGGCTCTGAGGAAACTGCTTTTTTTTTTTTTTTTTCAGACTTTTGTTCTCTGGTGGTTTTTATGATTGTTCACTTTTTTTTCTCTCACCTTGACCACCTTTGATGTTTTTTGTAGTTTTAGAGGAAAACAAATCACACCCTGATCTCCCTCTCAGAAGGAAGCCTTAGTTTGGATGCAGAGCCTAAATAAGTTCCCCCTTGGCTGCTGGCAGAGCAGGTTCCAAGTTGCAGACCCTGGGGACGCAGAATCTTTTGCTGGTACCCAAAGCCAAGGCAATGGCGGCTGTCTGGGAGCTCCCGACCGCCAGAGAGGTTCCAAGCAGCAATTGCACACTGAGATTTTCCCACTGGCCAGGGCTGGGAGTGCCTGGTCTTGCTGGTCTAAGAGTGCCCGGCTTGTGCATGCCTCTTTCAGGGGCGACTATGGGTCGCGCACGTGACTCAGGCACTGAGAGCGGGGAGCAGATCCCAGAGCACCAGGCTGGGCGCACCTCTGTCAGGGGAGAGTTTGTGGCACACGGCTTAGGCTTTGGAAACAATGGCTTGGGTCAAAGAGCGCAGGCCGGGCCTTTGTAACACTCTCAGGGGAGCATGAGGGACGTGCGCGCATATCTCAGGCTTTGTAGTAGGGCTCGCGCGTTCTGCCCACCAGGCGTGGCTCCCATCCCCTCACAGGAGCCAGAACCCACGCATTCTCGGGTGCGCTGGTGGCTTAGGGATCAAGACCTGGTTTCTCCGCTGCACTCTCTCTGCCTCAGCACCGGGGAGGCTGTACTGGGACGGGGGACTTAAGCCCATGTCCCTAGCAGCCCTGATTCCCACAATTTCCACCCACAATCCTTTGCTCTTTGGGAGTGCTTTCAACCAGTCTCCAAGTTAATGCTGGTCCCCAGACCCAGGGCACTCTCGCTTGTATTGGGGTATTACTTTCCAACCAGTTGCCTCTGGTGGCTCCCTCGCCCTTTTGTTTATCTTCTGATATCAGTCTGCCATTCCCACCCCGCTTTACCTGCCCACTGGTGTCTTCTGCCCTTGTAGAGATCCAGATGTGTATGATTCTGATCTCAGGCTGATTTCATGGGTGAATCTGCAGTTAATTTAATTTTTATTTCATTTTTTTTCTTCTTCTGCTAAATTATTTTTTTAACTTTTACACTTTTCTTTATTAAAGTTTTTTAACTAGTTTATCTAATATATATATATATTTTCTTTTTTATAGGTTTTCTTTATTCATTTTTTTTAATTGTTTCTTTTTTTTCCCAAACCTATTTTTATCCCTTCTCTCCCCCCCCCCCCAATTTGGGATCTCTTCTGATTTGGTTAAAGCATATTTTCCTGGGGTCTTTGCCACCCTTTTAGTATTTTACTTGCTCCTTCATATACTCTTTTCTGGACAAAATGACAAGGCGGAAAAATTCACCACAAAAAGAAAGAACAAGAGGCAGTACCGAAGGCTAGGGACCTAATCGATATAGACATTGGTAATATGCAAGATCTAGAGTTCAGAATGATGATTCTCAAGGTTCTAGCCGGGCTCCAAAAAGGCATGGAAGATATTAAAGAAACTCTCTTGGGAGATATAAAAGCCCTTTCTGGAGAAATAAAAGAACTAAAATCTAACCAAGTTGAAATAAAAAAAAGCTATTAATGAGGTACAATAAAAAATGGAGGCTCTCACTGCTAGGATGAATGAGGCAGAAGAAAGAATTAGCCATATAGAAGACCAAATAACAGAGAATAAAGAAGCTGAGCAAAAGAGAGACAAACAGCTACTGGATCATGAGGGGGGAATTTGAGAGATAACTGATACCATAAGATGAAACAACATTAGAATAATTGGGATTCCAGAAGAAGAAAGACAAAACCAATAGACAACTGACAGAATGGGAGAAGATATTTGCAAAAGACATATCAGATAAAGGGCTAGTGTCCAAAATCTATAAAGAACTTACCAAACTCAACACCCAAAGAATAAATAATCCAATCAAGAAATGGGCGGAACACATGAACAGACATTTCTGCAAAGAAGACATCCAGATGGCCAACAGACACATGAGAAAGTGCTCCACATCACTCAGCATCAGGGAAATACAAATCAAAACCACAATGAGATATCACCTCACACCAGTCAGAATGGCTAAAATCAACAAGTCAGGAAATGACAGATGCTGGCGAGGATGCGGAGAAAGGTAAATCATCCTACACTGTTGGTGGGAATGCAAGCTGGTGCAACCACTCTGGAAAACAGCATGGAGGTTCCTCAAAATATTGAAAATACACTACCCTATGACCCAGCAATTGCACTACTGTGTATTTGCCCTAAAAATACAAACGTAGTGATCTGAAGGGGCATGTACACCCGAATGTTTATAGCAGCAATGTCCACAATAGCCAAACTATGGAAAGAAACTAGATGTCCATCAACAGATGAATAGATAAAGAAGAGGTGGTATATATACACAATGGATACTATGCATGCAGCCATCAAAAGAAATGAAATCTTGCCATTTGCGATGACGTGGATGGAACTAGAGGTTATCATCCTTAGTGAAATAAGTCAATTGGAGAAAAACAATTATCATATGATCTCCTTGATATGAGGAAGTGGAGATACAACATGAGGGGTTTAAGTGGGTAGGAGAATAATAAATGAAACAATTGGGATTGGGAGGGAGACAAACCATAAGTGACCCGTAATCTCACAAAACAAACTGAGGGTTGCTGGGGGGAGGGGGCATGGGAAAGGGGGGTGGGATTATGGACACTGGGGAGGGTGTGTGCTTTGGTGAGTGCTGTGAAGTGTGTAAACCTGGCCAGTCACAGACCTGTGCCTCTGGGGATAAAAATATATTATATGCTTATAAAAAATAAAAAATTTTAAAAAAAGAATGTTTGGATCAACCAGGAAATCAAAGAAGAACTTAAAGAATTCCTGCAAACCAATGAGAATGAAGACACATCAGTACAAAACCTATGAGATATTGCAAAAATGGTCCTAAGGGGGAAATTCATTGCCATCGAAGCCTCACTCCAAAAAACTGAAAAATCCAGAATATACCAGATCTCTTTACACCTTAAAGAACTGGAAGATCAACAGCAAATTAAACCAACACCACCCACAAGAATGGAAATAATCAAGATTAGAGCAGAGACCAATGAGATAGAAACTAGAGATACATCAATGTAGAATGCATCAATAAAACTAGAAATTGGTTTTTTTGAAAGAATCAATAAGATCGATAAATCATTGGTTAAACTAATCCAAAAGAAAGAGAGAAGACCCAAATTAATAAAATTATGAATGAAAATGGAGAGATCACAACTAACACCAAAGAAATAGAAACAATCATCAGAAAGTATTATCAACAGTTACATGCCAATAAGTTAAGCATCCTAGATGAAATGGATGCATTCCTGGAAACCTATAAACTTCCAAAACTGAATCAGGAAGAAATTGACAACTGGAACAGACCAATATCTAGTGACAAGATTAAAGCGGTGATCGAAAACCTCTTAAAAAACAAGAGCCCGGGGCCTGATGGATTTCCTGGGTATTTCTACCAAACTTCCAAAGAAGAACTAATACCTATTCTCTGTTTCAAAAAATAGGAACAGAAGCAAAACTTCCATACTCTTTTTATGAAGCCAGCATTACCCTGATCCCCAATCCAGGCAAAAATTCCATCAAAATGGAGAATTTCAGACCAATATCCCTAATGACTATGGATGCCAAGATTCTTAATAAGATCCAACAGCACATTAAAAAGATTATCCACCATGACCAGGTGGAATTTAAACCTGGGATGCAAGTGTGGTTCAACATTTACAAATCAATCAATGTGATAGAACTAATCAATAAGAGAAGAAAGAAGAACCACATGCTCTGCCATTTGCAACAATGTGGATGGGATTAGAATATTATGGGTATTATGCTAAATAAAATAAGTCAATCAAAGAAAGACAAGTACCAGATGATTTCACTCATATGTGGAATTTAAGAAACAAAACAGATGAACATGAGGAAATGAAGGAAAAATAAAATAAGATGAAAATTGAAAGAGGGGCAAACCATAAGTGACACTGAACTCTAGGAAACAACCTGAGGGTTGCTGGAAGAAAGTTGGTGCAGGCAAGGGATATAAGGATGATGGGCATTAAGGAGGGCAGTTGATGTAATGAGAATTGCATCACCAAATTCTACCTCTGAAATTAATTTTTAAAAAGGAATAAATGGATAAAAAAAGAAGGTAAGCCACTAATGTGTAGCAACATAAATAAATCTCAGACATTAAGCTAAACAAAATAAGCCAGACACATAAGTATATACAGTACAATTCCATTTATGTAAAGTTCAAAAACTGACAAAATTATTCCCTGGGAATAAAATTCAGGACAGTGATTATCTCTGGAAGTTAACAAGAAAGAGAAAAAAAAAAAAAAAAAAGAAAGAAAGAAAGAAAAAAAGAAAGCCTCTCTGGTGCTGTAAAGGTTTTATGTCTTTCTCTGGGTGATGCTCTCATGAATAAAAATTAATTGAGCTCTATGTTTAAGATTAGTGCAGTTCATAAACTTTGCCAAAGCACAATATGTACTTTAATACCAGTTTTAAGTGAGATTTTACACACTTTAAAAGTTATCAATGTGTGAGCCTCAAATTCCTTTTGAAGAGATGGTCTAAAGTTTATGTTAGAAACAATGCAGAATGACCATTTTTTTTTTTTTTTGCCTCTTCCCCCTCAATTTCTCATTCACTTTCCCTTCAGCATTTCTAACCCTCTTTTCAAAGCATCAAATGATTATTTCATGTTCATTAATAAGATCACTCCACTGCCTGATTTATCTGACAAAGCAAGTTTTTTCCAAATACCTAAACTAAATTTATCCCTTTTCAATTCTGACCAATTACTCCTTATCTTAGCACACAGGATGAATTGCTCTTAGCTCAGATTCCATGAAGAAGCTAGTTATGGAATTGCATTTGTTTAGTCTTCTGACAACTAAGATTGACCACGGACCCTTTGATGACTTATAAAATAGCCAAAGTAATGGGTATGAAAATTTTGCTCAGGAATGATTTTCAGTTGAAGCTGAGGAAAGTAGTAAAATACTATTTTTATCCACCACCAAGTTGTATTTCTTTTGATTTAATTTAAACCTTCACTCATCTTCGAGGGTTCTCTGCAGGAGATTGTCTGAGGTAGAGTCTCAAAATCAGTCTGCTAGGTTGGAAAATGGACTCACCCGACGCAGCTGCCTCTATGATGGCAGGTATGGCTCCTGCAGTTCACTCATTTACTCATTCATTCCTTCACTCAAGAAACATTTATTGAGCACCTACTTTACTCAGCATACACTAAACAAAACAGGGTCTCTGGCTTTTCAGAGCAAATATTCTCACAGGAGAGATATAAAATAAATGAGGTAATTTCATAAATGATAAGTTATGTGAATAAATTAAAAAAGTGAGAAGTACAATTGAGAATGTCCAAAAGGATGGAGACCCTTTATTTAGGATGGTCAGAGATGGCCTCTTTGAGGAAGCAACATTTGAGCAGAGACTTGAATGAAAAGAATCAATTAGCTATCCTAGTACTGAGGAAATTATAAGAAGAAAAGGAAAAACCAGTTTCAAGAATTTAAAGGTTGGATT
Source organism: Mustela nigripes (assembly GCF_022355385.1). NCBI lineage: Eukaryota > Metazoa > Chordata > Mammalia > Carnivora > Mustelidae > Mustela > Mustela nigripes. Next base: position 23,506,504 of record NC_081573.1, read on the forward strand.
GCCTGGATGGCTCAGTGGGTTAAAGCCCCTGCCTTTGGCTTGGGTCATGATCCCAGGGTCCTGGGATTGAGCCCTGCATGGGGTTCTCTGCTCAGTGGGGAGGATGCTTTTCCTTTCTCTCTCTATCTCTCTGCCTACTTGTTATATCTGTCTGTCAAATAAATAAATAATTTTTAAAATGTTTTTTAAAAAAGAATTCAAAGGTAAAATACTCCCTTTGAATTCTAGTAAAAGAGGAAAGGAGAAACCAAAACTAATCCCTGACCTTATCCCACTGCATGGTCTCCCTACCAGGATCTTCACTTTTTCAGATATTCAACAGTGATCCTTGACAAGACCATGGCATTATCTCCCCAGAAAAAAATTACAACTAAAATACCAGCATCCCCCTAGATTCCTTTTCTAAAATCCTGTTGGACAAATCCCTGCTCTTCTTGTCCCAGTCAGGCTCAATGGAGATCCCTGCCTTCTGGAGATCAAGGGTAAAGCTTCAGTTAGGATAGAATATTTCTGCAGATGCCCCACATGAAGAGAGCTGTCTTCTGGGAGGAGGTGACAACTGAGACAAGCTCTAAGGCTGAGTCAACACAACAGGTGAGATCAATAAACACAGGCATGAATGATACCTTTGTTAAGACTAATTGTGGATTCACTTTAAGCTACATGCCCTTCCTGATAAGAAATATTATTGCTGACAGAGTCAAGATGGTGGGGAAGTAGGAGGAGGCAGAGTTTCAACCTGTACCCTAAAGTGAGCTGATTACCTACCAAAGAACTCTGTTCACCCATGAAATCAGCCTGAGATTATAATTATATACGTCTGGATCTCTACAGGGGCAGAAGATGCCAGTGGGCAGGAAAAGTGGAGTGGGAACATCGGACTGATATCGGAACATAAACAAAAGGGGGAGGGAGCCACCAGAAGCGACCCATTGGACAGTAATACCCCAATACGAGAGTGCCCTGTGACTGCGGACCAGCATTAACTTGGATTCTGATTGAAAGCACTCAAAAAGAGCAAAAGATCACGGGGGGGGGGGGGGGAAATTGCGGGAATTGGGGTGGTTAGGGACAGGGACTTAAGTCTCCAGACCCAGGACAGCCACCCCTGGTGCTGAGTCAGAGAGAGTGCAGTGAAGAAACCAGGTCTTGGTCCCTAAGCCACGGGTGAGTCTGAGAGCATTTGGAGTCCAGCTCCCATGAGGGGCTGGGAGTGTTACCAGCCAGCAGAAGCACAGACTTTTTGCAGTCCCCACGCACACGCTGTGCCATGCTATCAGAATCTGGGTCGTGCCCCACAAAATCCCCTGAAAGAGGTGCGTGCAGGTGCCAGCCTGGTGTTCTCAGGCCCAGAAAGTCTAGGAACTCCCAGCCCGGGCCAGCAGGAAAATCTCAGTGTGTGGTCACTGTTTGGAACCTCTCTGGCAGAGTGGAGCTGCCCAGACAGCTGCCGTTATTGTGGTTTTGGGTACAAGCAGGAGTTTATGTTCCCCAGGGACCGCGACTCAGAACGTGCTCTGCCAGTGGCTGAGGGGGAACTTATGTGCTCTGAAGCACCCAGAGGGGAACAGACTTAGGCTTCTCTCTGAGAGGGAGGTATGAGGGCAGTTTGCTTTCCTCTAAACCTCCAAAAACCATCAAAAGTGTCAAGGCTAGAGAAAACAAACAAACAAACATAAAACCCCCCAGAGAACAAAAGCCTGAAAAACCGGTTTCCTCAGAGCCCACCCCCTTGGGAGGCAGGAGGACTTAACTCAAGGAAAACTGCCTGAAAACCCACGTGGCAGGCCCTCCCCCCAGAAAGCCAACTGGTGGTAAAAAAAAAAAAAAAAAAAAAAAAAAGACAAGAGAACAACCACCACTACTTCATAGGACAACTTTTATTTTTAATTCGTTACCACTATTCTGGTTCATTTTTTTTATAGATAATTTTTTAATCTATTTACCACCACAGTGAGATGTCCAGTACATCAAATTCCATAACCTTTTAACCTGAACTTTTTGATATATATACCTGTGTTTTTCTTTTACTTTTCTATTTTTAAATTTTTTAAAATTTTATTTTAGTTTAGTTTAGTTCATTCTTTTTTCTTTTTCTTCTCTTTTTTAATATTCATATAGAGTTAAACTTCAAGGTAATCCCATTTCCCCAATAAATGCTACCCCTATAGGTAAACCAATTTTTAGTCCCCCTTTATCTTAGGAAAGTTGAGTCCTTTAACAAAGAAATCAAGATACATCCAGGAAGAATCAAAATAACCTTTCTCGCACACACTAAGAATTTATAACCACTCTCCCATCTTTTTCTTCCACCAGTGTTTCTGTGTATTTCTGTTTGTCCTGATAGTATATAAATCTTATACTTGGGGTTCTTTTTGATGAGGTTCTTTTTTTGTTTGTTTGTTTTGCATATATATATATATTTTTTTCTCTTGTCATATACTTTTATCACTCTTTTTATTTGTATACCTCATAAATCTTACCTTGGGGCCCATTTGGGCTGATCCTTCTCTTTTATCTTTCTTTTTTTTCCATCTCTCTCTCTCTCTCTCTTTTCTTTCTTTTTTTCTTTCATTTGGGTGGGGACTCTTGATTGCTCAGAAGCATTCCAGGGTCAACTTGCCTGCACCACGGTCAATATATCCAGCTACATCCATTCAGCCATCTCTCACCAAAATGACTAGGAGGAGGAATGCCCCAAAAAAGAAAAATTCAGAGTATGGACCTTCTGCAACAGAGTTAATGGCTGTCAACATAGACAATATGTCAGAAAGGGAATTCAGGCTAACAATTATCCAGTCAATAGCTAGGTTAGAGAAAGCCATGGATGACAAAATTGAATTGATTAGGGCAGAACTGAAAGCCACCAGGGATGATGTTCACAATGCTCTCAATGAGTTCCAATCTAATCTAAATTCTCTAAAATCTAGGGTAACTGAGACAGAAGATAAAATTAGTGATCCAGAGGACAAATATATAGAGAAAAAGGATAAGGAGGAAGCCTGGAACAAACAGCTTAGAAGCCACAAAAACAGAATCAGGGAAATAAATGATGCCATGAAACATTCCAAAGTCAGAATTATCGGAATCCCTGAAGGGGAAGAGAAAGAAAGAAATCTAGAAGATGTAGCAGAACAAGTTCTTCATGAAAATTTTCCCAATCTCACGAATGGAACCAGTGTTCATGTATTAGAGGCAGAACGGTCTCTCCCCAAGATTATAGATTCCTGAAAGTCCTCGAGACACCTAATAGTAAGAATGAGGAATTAATAATTGTTGACAGGCCCTCTTGAAGGCAGCTAGGACAAGGAAGCTCCTAATGTACAGAGGAAAGCCCATCAGAATAAAGTCAGACCTGTCCACAAAGACCTGGCAAGCCAGAAAGGGCTGGCAAGATATATTCAGGGCACTAAATGAGAAGAACATGCAACCAAGAATACTTTATCAAGCAAGGCTGATATTCAAAAGGGATGGACAGATAGAGTTTCCAAGACCAACAAGGCTTAAGAGTATGCGACCACTAAGCCAACACTGCAAGAAATACTAAGGGGGGTTCTATAAAAGAGGAAAAATCCTAAGAATATAATTGATCAGAAATATAGAGACAATCTACAGAAAGAAAGACTTCAAAGGTAACACGATGTCAATAAAAACATATCTATCAATAATCACTCAACGTGAATGGCCTAATGCACCCATGAAACGACACAGGGTTGCAGATTGGATAAAACGACAGGACCCATCCATATGTTGTCTACAAGAAACCCATTTTGAACCTAAGGATAGACCCAGACTGAAAGTGAAGGGATGGAGAGGCATCTTTCATGCCAATGGGCCTCCAAAGAAGGCTGGGGTAGTGATTCTTATATCAGATAAATTAGATTTTAAACTAAAGACTGTAGTCAGAGATACAGAAGAACACTACATCATTCTTAAAGGGACTATCGACCCAGATGATCTAACAATTGTAAATATCTATGCCCCCAATATGGGAGCAGCCAATTACATAGGAAAACTGTTAATCAAGATAAGGAGTCATATTGATATGAATAAATTAATAGGAGGAGATCCCAACATGCCTCTTTCAGTAATACACAGATGATCAAAGCAGAAAATCAATAAAGAAACAAGAGCATTGAATGACACATTGGACCAGAGGGACCTCATAAATTTATACAGAACATTCCACCCTAAAACAACACAATACTCTATCTTCTCATGTGCACATGGAACCTTTTCCAGAATAGACCACATACTCGTCACAAATCAGGACTCAACTGATACCAAAAGATTGAGATTATTTTCTGCATATTCTCAGATCACAATGCTTTGAATCTGGAGCTCAATCACAAGGAAAAGTTAGGAAGGAATTCAAACACCTGGAAGCTAAAGACCACCTTGCTTAAGAATGCATGGATCAACCAGGTGATCAAAGAAGAACTTAAACAGTTCATGGAAACCAAGGAGAATATAGACACTTTGGTCCAAAACCTATGGGATACAGCAAAGGTGGTCCTAAGGGGGAAATACATAGCCATCCAAGCATCCCTCAAAAAAATTGAAAAATCCAGAATACACCAGCTGTCTCTACACCTTAAAGAACTAGAGAATCAACAACAAATTAAACCAACTACACACCTAAGAAGGGAAATAATCAAGATTAGAGCAGAGATCAATGAGGTAGAAACCAGAGATACAGTAGAATGTATAAATGAAACTAGAAGCTGCTTTTTGAAAGAATGAATAATATCGATAAACCATTGGCCACACTAATCCAAAAGAAAAGAGAGAAAGCTCAAATACATAAAAGGGACAGATCACAACTAACACCAAGGAAGTAGAAAAAATCATCAAAAGTTATTATCAACAGTTATATGCCAAGTTAAGCAATCTAATTGAAATGGATGCATTCCTGGAAAACTATAAACTCCAAAAATTGAACCAAAAAGAAAATGACAACCTGAATTGAACAGTATCTAGTAAGACAATTGAAACAGTGATCAAAAACTTCCCAAAAAACAAGAGCCCAGGACCCGACGGATTCCCTGGGGAATTCTACCAAACTTTTAAAGGACAAATAACACATATTCTCCTAAAGCTGTTTCAAAAAATTGAAGCAGAAGGGAAACTTCCAGACTCTTTCTATGAAGCCAGCATTACCCTGATCCCAAACCAGTCAAAGACCCTACCAAAAAGGAGAATTTCAGACCAATATCACTGATGAATAAGGATGCTAAGATTCTCAACAAGATCCTAGCAAACAGCACCCAACAGCACATTAAAAAGATTATCCACCATGATCAGGTGGGATTCATCCCTGGGTAACAAGGATGGTTCAACATTCACAAATCAATCAATGTGATAGAACAAATCAATAAGAGAAAAGAGAAGAACCACATGGTCCTCTCAATTGATGCAGAAAAAGCATTTGACAAAATCCAGCATCCGTTCCTGATGAAAACGCTTCAAAGTATAGGGATGGAGGGAACATTCCTGAAACTCATCAAATCTATCTATGAAAGACCCACAGCAAATATCATCCTCAATGGGAAAAAGCTTGCGTCCTTCCCGTTGAAATCAGGAACACGACAAGGATGCCCACTCTCACC